>NC_057802.1:58892460-58901723 GCF_018294505.1 Triticum aestivum
GGGCACTGGATCAATATGTTAGTCCCAAAAATAGTATAAAAAGTTGCCAAAAGTATATGAAAGTTGCATGATATTTGCATGGAACAATCAAAAATTATAGATACGACGGAGACGTATCAGGGGGTTTGGATGAACAGTTCCCGGTGGGGGGTTGGATGAAAAGGACCCCGTGGTGTTGCCGCTGGATGAACAGGACCCCGATCGATCGAGCCGGTTGGGCATGGATGAACAGGACTCCGTGGAAGGCTGGATGAACATGACTCCGTGGAGGGAAGGTTGAACAGTAGCCGGTGGAGGGCTGGTTGAGCAGTAGCCGGTGAAGGGCTGGATGAACAGTAGCCCATGGAGGGGTGGTTGAACAGGACCCCGTGGAGAGGGCTGGTTAAATAGTAGCCGGTGGAGGAGCGCGCGGTGGAGGCTGGATGAACAGGAGCCCGTGGATGAACAGTCGCAGGTGGAGGCTGGAGGAGGTCAACGGTGTATGAACAGTAGCCCGTGGAGGCAGTCGACAGTGGAGATGAATAGTATCCCGTGGAGTCCCATTTTGCGGTACGCCACACCCCTCCCGATGAACAGGACCCCCGTTTCGACCGTAGCGCTCCAACACAAGTCCGTTTCCTCCGTTTTGCGGTACGCCACACCCCTCCCGATCAATAGGACCCTGTTTCGACCGTATGAGGTCCATTTCCTCCATTTTGCGGTACGCCAGACCCCTCCCGATGAACAGGATCCCGTTTCGACCATGGCCAGTCGAACATAAGGCCGTTTCCTCCGTTCTGCGGTACGCCAGGCCTCGTTTCCATCGGCTGTTCCGTCCAAGCCGGTTGGCTCCCGATGAACAGCACGTGCTCCGTTGCCTCCCTATGAACACGACACATTCCGTTGCCTCCCCATGAACACGACAATGACGGAGTTTCTCCATTCTGACCCAGCCATGTACACGAGCCCTGCCCATATGTATGCGAGAGTAAGCATTCAAGACCCCGCCCGTGTGTACGTACGTGGCCGTATTTACTTTTTTGCACCCTGGCCGCTGTACGTACGTGTACATGCTACGTGCGCGCCTCTACTACGACACGTGCGCGCCTCTACATCGACCAGTATGTACGTAGACGTTCGCGACCAGAATGACAATGCTACGTATGCTTCGACCACGTGGGTCCCGACTGTCAGGCACTTCCTTGCGTGTGAAGATGTAGCTGGTGAGTCCCAGCAGTTAGGGGGGGCGAATCATTTTTTTGCCCGTAATATGGATGCACTTCCTTGCGTGCGTAGATGTAGATGGTGGGTCCCAACAGTCAGGGGGAAATGTTTTTTTTCCACAAAATACGGTGGCCCGTCCGGTGGGTCCCTGCTGTCAGGTGGAGGAATCATTATTTTCCGCGTAATAAGGAGGCACTTCCTTGCTGCGGCCGTGGACCCAGCTGTCAGCCTCTCTATCTACAGTACTCTTGCGATGGAAGTCGTTCCTTGACCACGTTGACCACGCCGCGCCGCGAGCACTAGAGCGGTGGACGACGGCGAGGCCTAGGAAGGGGACGACGTGGAGCCGGGGAAGACGCGACAGTGGATGCCCACGTGGAGAGGAGTACGAGGGTTCACTGGTTCGGCTGCGGTGTGAGGTTGCCGTGGCCGCAGAAGAACAGGGGGTGTGGGTGAGTAGAGGGATGGCCTGGCCAGCGGTGGGAGTAGTTGGGGGCGGTGAAGCCTCCGCGGCAACACAGTCGGCCACGGGAGGCAGTACCAGGCGGCACGACCAACGCTGCTTTGGGTGGCTGGAGCAAGAAGACCAGAGGTTGAAGAAGCACGACGACCGTTGGATGGACATCGTACGGTCACTGCAGCTAGAATCGTTTATATTGACTAAGTTGACAAAGCCCTTGGTACGCGTCAACTTAGTAGGCCCACAGGCCAGCCTCCAAAATGGTGCACCCCAGATGTCAGGGGGAGGAATCATTTTTTGGGCGGCTGAAGCTAGAATATCCGAGATTGAAGAAGAAGCACGACATCCGTTGGATGGACATCCAATGGCCACTGCTGCTAGAACCGTGTGTTGACTATAAGTTGATAATGCCTTGCATACGCGTCAACTTAGTTTTTCTTAGGGGACGCGTCAACTTAGTAGGCCCACAAGTGTGTGGCAGAGAACATATAGCCCATTTGCGATTTGTAAGAATGTACATCCCATTTTTGAATTCTAATGGAATTTACTACAGCCCATTTACAGTTTGTTAAAAGCACAACCCATTTTTTAGCTAGGACAACGATTAATAATTTCAACCAACCGTTCAAAACAGAATTCAATAAAATTTCGCACATTTTGATGGGATCCGAAATATTTTTATCCCGAAATTTCTAGTCAGATTAAATACAATTTCAATATAAATTTGTATTACATAAAAATACAACGAAACATTGCGCGCTCAACAATTAATGAAATTAAAAATTTCAAAATCCAAAAAATATATTTTATAAACTAATTACCTGTTGGTTGCATTTTTTATAGTTACTGCCCAATTTTTATAATTACATCCCATTTATTATTTCTTAAAGCCCATTTTCTTGTTAAGCCTAATGCATCCCTCCTAGGAAAGATTTGCAGCCCGGCGGGGCGGAGAATAACAAGTTGACCTTGCCTAGGTATTCCTCAAAAAAAAGTATAGCTGGGCTAGCCATTTTCAGCTTGAAAAAAATTATATCTAGGCTGGATATCTAGCCTAGGCTAGATGGGCCAGAGCCTGCCCAGTTAATACCCTGCTCTCCTCTAAACAACAACGAAAACATCACTCAAGAAAAACTCTGCAGTGCTCACACCTCAAAAACACAAATACTGCTCGAGCTGCTTGGTCCCAGCTGTCGGCCGCTCCTTGTGCATTTCTCTCATTTATTGACTACATAGGTTGACAATGGTGTGGGACCGTGATGTCAGGAAACCAGGAGGAAGCAAAAAAAATATAGTTGTACATAATAAGGAGGCACTTGCGTACGTACGGCTATGGCCCTAGTGGGTCCCTACCATCATCCAGTCAAAATAAAGTCATCTCCTGAATCCTCATATTCGTTGACCATGTTGACAATGCTCGGCGCCACAGCGAGCGCAACAACTCGAAGGACGACGGAGAGGGCCTCGCAGGCCCTACGGATGGTCTGATACAGCGCTCGCTGCTCATTCAGGAAGCCAGGAACATCGGACACCTATGAGCACCTTCGAGAGACTGAGATGGCATGAAACGGTAAGGCCGCGCTTGGGAGCTCTGGTTTATTTCACACCTGTATTAAGATACAAGTGTAATTTACTCGTCAACGGAAACAACGCGTAAAATACAGGCATAATGAAACACAGGGCCCGAGGTCTGTAACGAAAACTGGCGTGTTATGCGTGTAATTTGAGAGACCAGTGTATATTTTACTAGTCGAAATCAACCAACCAAGCGCTTCGCCCGAGACCATCTGCTTTTATTTACAAGCGTCAGTTTTACAAGCGGTTTTGGTTGGAAAACGACGATCCAATCACGGCCTAAGATGATGAGTTGGTCGGAAGATCATATGGTTTCACCTCTAACCTACCCGAGTTGTCGTATAGGCTATGAATGAAACATAAGACAATGAACTTCTTAAGCACAGAAACAACAAAAGAGGATGATCTTCGTAACATGCAAATCACAGGCATTAGCTCAACATGCAAAACAATATGAAGCATTATTCAGGAGGCACGGTGAACAGCTCGTGATGCCGCATGCCACAACATTCCATAGACAACATTCAGAACAAACTCACAAGGCCTGGCATTACATAGACAACATTTAGAACAAACTCTTAAAATACCTTACATAAGTCAACATTCATGTGACTGCATCTCAGCAGAGTAAATATTTCTGAACTGAAGACAGGAATAGGAAAAAAATATCGATGTTGCTCACAGCAAAGGGCGTCCCACCCAAAAATATCAAATGCATGTCTTCTGGTTAACATCAATGAGAAAATTTTGACAAGGTTTTCCAATTCCAATATATTAAACTAATTTCTTCTTGCTAACACCAATGATTAAACTTTGACAAGCTTTTCCCATTCAAAATATGTGATGCCTATGATTGTGGAACAGGCAGGGTTTGTCGTCAGTTTGTCACCTGATAGTCCGGTGGCTTGATGTCGCTTGAAGCTACGTCGGTATTTTCCCAAAGAGGAAGGGATGATGCAGCACAACGGCGGTAGGTATTTCCCTTAGATATAAAACCAAGTTTATCGAACCAGTAGGAGAACCAAGCAAACACAATGTAAACAACCCCTGCACACAAATAACAACACCTCGCAACCCGACGTGTCAAAGGGGTTGTCAATCCCTTTCGGGGTACGGCGCCAGAAAGTGCGTGATGACGAGAGAAAGTTGTAATAGATTGAAATAATAGATCGCAAATAAAATAAAGTGCAAAAAATTATTTTTGTAATTTTGGTTTAATAGATCTGAATAAAAAGAGCAAATAAAATAGATCGCAAAACAAATATATGAGAAAGAAGACGCAGGGGCCGTAGGTTTCACTAGTGGCTTATCTCGAGAAAGATAGCAAATGGTGGGTAAACAAATTACGGTTGGGCAATTGATAGAACTTCAAATAATTATGAAGATATCCAGGTAATGATCATTACATAGGCATCACGTCCAAGATTAGTAGACCAACTCCTGCCTGCATCTACTACTATTACTCCACACATCAACCGCTATCCAGCATGCATCTAGTGTATTAAGTTCATGGAAAAACGGAGTAATGCAATAAGAATGATGGCATGATGTAGACAAGATCCATTATCTATTGCGGCAGATAGGGATCCCATCTATTTATCCTTAGTAGGAATGATACATACGTGTCGGTTCCCTTTCTGTCACTGGGATCAAGCACCGTAAGATCGAACCCACTACCGGGCACCTCTTCCCATTGCAAGATAAATAGATCAAGTTGGACAAACAAAACCCAAATATCGGGGAAGAAATACGAGGATATAAGAGATCAAAGAAACTCAAATAACTTTCATGGATATAAAAAGATATAACTGTTCATAAACTCGAAGTTCATCAGATCCCAACAAACACACAGCAAAAGAGATACATCATATGGATCTACAAGAGACCATTGTATTGAGAATTCAGCGAGAGAGAGGAAGCCATCTAGCTACTAACTACGGACTCGAAGGTCTACACAGAACTACTCACGCATCATCGGAGAGGCACCAATGGAAGTGGTGAACCCCTCCGTGATGGTGTCTCGATTGGATTTGGTGGTTCTGGACTCTACGGCGGCTGGATGAATATTTCATCGACGCTTCTAGGGTTCTGGTATTTTTGGGGTATTTATAGAGCAAAGAGGCGGTTCGGGGGGCACCCGAGGTGGGCACAACCCACCAGGGCACGCCTGGGCCTCCTGGCGCGCCCTGGTGGGTTGTGCCCCCCCTCGGGGCACCCCCAGGTGCAACCAGGGCCCATTGCCTTCCTTCTGGCCCATAAAAAAAATCATCATGGAGTTTCGTGGCATTTGGACTTCGTCTGATATTGATTTCCCGCGATGTAAAAAACATGGAAAAACATCAACTGACACTTGGTACTATGTCAATAGGTTAGTACCAAAAAATGATATAAAATGACTATAAAATGATTATAAAACATTCAAGATTGATAATAAAACAGCATCGAACAATCAAAAATTATAGATACGTTGGAGACGTATCGGCATCCCCAAGCTTAACTCTTACTCGTCCTCGAGTAGGTAAGTGATAAAAATAGAATTTTTGATGTGGAGTGCTGTTCATCTAGTCATATCATATTATTTTCTTTATAGCATGGACATTTGGACTTTTATGTGATTCAAAGCAATAGTCTAGTTTTGACATAATAATTTAGATACTCAAGCATATCAACAAGCAACCATGTCTTTCAAAATGTCAATGCTAAAACAAGCTATACCTAGCCCATCATGCTCAAACATTGATCCATTCATGAAACACACTCGAATATTAACTACACCCAATACTTGAGCATGATCATATTGCCTCCTAGTTGGTACTTTTGTAAGAGAAGATGGAGACTCAAATTCAAAATAAAAATTGCATAAAGTAAAAGAAAGGCCCTTCGCAGAGGGAAGTAGGGATTTGTAGAGGTGCCAGAGTTGAAAGTGAAAAATTAGAGATAAAAACATTTTGGGAGGTGTATCCATCCCACCCATGAAAACGACGTAAAGCTACGAACACTTTCCATGCTAGATATGCCATAGGCGGTTCCCAAACAGAAAATAAAGTTTATTCCTTTTCCACCATTCTTTCACTTTCCATGGCTAGCCGTATCCACGGGTGCCTTCCATACCAACATTTTCCAAGAATTTATTATTTGACAACATAAAGTAAACTCATTTTTGCATTTCGAGACTGGGCATCCCTAAAACCTTTGCCTTACTCTCGTGCAATGACAAGTGAATAAACACTCATCGTGAGAATAGCACATCCAGCATGGAAAATATTAGCCACCCGTTACTGTTCCGCGAGCGAAACAAACACACAAAAGAGAAGTTTATTTTGAAAATTAGAGATGGCACATGCAAATTTGCTTAGAACGGCAAAAGAATACCGCATATAGGTAGATATAGTGGACTCATGTGGCAAAACTGGTTTAAAGGATTTTGGATGCACAAGTAGAAGTCGTACATAGTGCAAAATGAAGGCTAGCAAAAAGATTGAGAAGCGACCAACCAAGAAACGAATAATCTCGTAAGCAAGGATTAAGCATAATTAACACCGAATAATGCAACACAAGTAGGATATAATTTTCATTGCATGATTATTGACTTTCGTGCATGCATAGGGAATCACAAACCTTAACACCAATATTCTTACTAGAGCACAATTACTCATCAACATAACTCACATATCACATCATCATATCTCAAAACTATTTCTAAGAATCAAGTTTATTTTGTCCAATGATCTTCATGACATTTTTTACTTTATCCTTCTTGGATATCTACCACTTTGGGACTAATTTTCATGTGTTGCTTTTCATAAGCTCAAACAAGTATAAGCGAAGATCATGAGCATAAATTTTTTTCTCTCTCTCAAAATGATTTAAGTGAAGCAAAAGAGAATTTCTTCAAAATTTTACTAACTCTCAAATAAATCTAAGTGAAGCAAGAGAGAATTTCTTCAAAAATACTAAGCACAACGTGCTCAAAAATATATAAGTGAAGCACTAGAGCAAGTCCTAGCTCATAAAGGATTTAAGTGAAGCAAAGAGAGCAATTCTAACAAGTCATGATATAATTTTGGCTCTCTCAAATAGGTGTGTCCAGCAAGGATTGATGACTTAAAACACAAAATAAAACAAGCAAAGACACATATCATACAAGACGCTCCAAGCAAAACACATATCATGTGACGAATAATAATATAGCCTCGAGTAAAATACCGATAGTTGTTGGAAAAAAGCGGGGATGCCACTCGGGGGCATCCCCAAGCTTAGTTGGTTGCTCATTCTTGGATAATATCTTGGGATGCTGGGGTATCCCCAAGCTTTGGCTCTTACATCCTTCCTTCATCCATCGTAAGATAACCCAAAACTTGAAAACTTCAATCACACAAAACTCAACAAAACTTTCGTGAGATCCGTTAGTATAAGAAAGCAAACCACTACTATAAGTGCTGTATCAAACCAATTCATATTTTGTTTTTGTATTATATCTACTGTATTCCAACTTTTCTATCGCGAAAACTCATCAAAGAAAACCATAGAGCCATCAAAATAAGTACACAACACAAAGAAAACGGAATCTGTCAAAACAGAATAGTCTGTAGTAATCTGACTTTAGAGAATACTTCTGTAACACCAAAAATTCTAGCAAAATAGGAAGACCTAGGTAATTTGTATATTGATCTTCTACAAAAAGAATCAGGGCAAAAGCTCTTTTCTGTGATTTATTAAAATTATTTTTGTGAGCACAAAGTTTATGTCTTTTTTCAGCAAGATCAAACAACTATCACCCAAGAAGATCCTATAGGCTTTACTTGGCACAAACACTAATTCAAACATAAAAAGAACATCATACCAGTAGAATAATTGTGTAAACACTCAAGAACAGAAAACAAAAAGCAAAAATAAATTTTATTCATTGGGTTGCCTCCCAACAAGCGCTATAGTTTTACGCCCTTAGCTAGGCGCAAGGCAAGGATCTAAGTTTTGTCATATTTGTCTAACTCTTCAATCAAACACTTAGAATCCCTCAAAGAGTTAGCTTAAAGATTTTCAATAACGACACTCCTAGGAATAAGTTCAAAGATTTCATTCTTGCAAAAAGGATCTCTTATCACTTCAACAAAATCAGGGTGGATACTAATCATCTTCAGATCTCCTTTATTGCTATCACTAGAAGTTGCACCCTTATTTTTAGATCTCCTACCCTTTACGGGAGTTTCCTCAATAATTTTAGTGGTCGTAAAAGCCATTCTTAGATTACTAAAGATTTCTTCCAATTTATTGATCCAAGACAGACTTTCTTCTATTCTTTCATGGATTAAAGTACCCCTCTCCTTTAACAACTTAAAAATATCGCCCGCTTTTGACCCAAGATTAGTGACAAAATTATGCATCTTTTTATTTATAATTTCTATATGATCTTCGGTGAGCATTTTCTTTTCGATAGCATCTAGTCTTTCCATAACATGCTCAAGAGTCAAAATTGTTTCATTAACCATAAGAGGTGGTGAGCCTACTAAATTTCCAATAGCATTAAGAGCATCAAAAGGAGGACTCATTAAGAAATTTCCACCGGTAATCGTATCAAGGACGAACCTATACCAAGTGGTGATGCCAACATAAAAACAACGCAGAAGCACAACGGTAGATTGCTTATGGATAGATCTATTATGAGCATTGCAAATTCTATACCAAGCATCTTTTAAACTTTCTCCTCCCCTTTGTTTAAAGTTGAGAACCTCGTTCTCGGGAGTGCAAGCAATAGAGGAGGAATTATCCATAACGGCAAACAAGATCTCACACACAAGAACAGATCCGGCAAGGAAACGGCGAATGGAAAAAGAGAGGCGAATAAAACAACAAATTTTGTGAAGTGGGGGAGAGGAAAACGAGAGGCAAATGGCAAATAATGTAAATTGCAAGGAGATGAGATTTGTGATTAGGAACCTGGTTATGTTGAAGATCCTCCCCGGCAACGGCGCCAGAAATTCCTTTTGATGTCGCTTGAAGCTACGTCGGTATTTCCCCAAAGAGG
>NC_057802.1:58903180-58903834 GCF_018294505.1 Triticum aestivum
GTCCAAGATTAGTAGACCGACTCCTGCCTGCATCTACTACTATTACTCCACACATCGACCGCTATCCAGCATGCATCTAGTGTATTAAGCTCATGGAAAAACGGAGTAATGCAATAAGAACGATGACATGATGTAGACAAGATCCTTTATCTATTGCGGCAGATAGGGATCCCATCTTTTTATCCTTAGTAGCAACGATACATACGTATATGTTCGCTTTCTATCACTAGGATCAAGCACCGTAAGATCGAACCCACTACCGGGCACCTCTACCCATTGCAAGATAAATAGATCAAGTTGGCCAAACAAAACCCAAATATCAGAGAAGAAATACGAGGCTATAAGAGATCATGCATACAAGAGATCAAAGTAACTCAAATAACTTTCATGGATATAAAAAGATATAACTGATCATGAACTCAAAGTTCATCAGATCCCAACAAACACACCGCAAAAGAGTTACATCATATGGATCTCCAAGAGGCCATTGTATTGAGAATTCAGCGAGACAGAGGAAGCCATCTAGCTACTAACTACGGACCCGAAGGTCTACAAAGAACTACTCACGCATCATCGGAGTGGGACCAATGGAAGTGTTGAACCCCTCCGTGACGGTGTCTAGTTTGGATCTGGTGGTTCTGGACTCTGCGGCGG
>NC_057802.1:58904030-58906770 GCF_018294505.1 Triticum aestivum
TGGATGAATATTTCGTCGACGCTTCTAGGGTTCTGGATTTTTTTGGGTATTTATAGAGCAAAGAGGCGGTCCGGGGGGCACCCGAGGTGGGCACAACCCACCAGGGCGCGCCTGGGCCTCCTGGCGCGCCCTGGTGGGTTGTGCCCCCCTCGGGGCACCCCCCCAGGTGCAACCAGGGCCCATTGCCTTCCTTCTGGCCCATAAAAAATCATCATGGAGTTTCGTGGCATTTGGACTTCGTTTGATATTGATTTCCTGCAATGTAAAAAACATGGAAAAAACAGCAACTGGCACTTGGCACTATGTCAATAGGTTAGTACCAAAAAATGATATGAAATGACTATAAAATGATTATAAAACATCCAAGATTGATAATAAAACAACATGGAACAATAAAAAATTATAGATACATTGGAGACGTATCATGGCTCAAGGTGACAACGAATGATTAGAGAACCATTCGATGTATTGTGCATGATGAAGTATTATGGAGGACACGAACCATCTGAACATTTTGTGCAGTTCCACTAAAATCAAGCTGAGCAACCTTGTGGATTTCGTATTTATGCTGCAAGAAAACAAAGACACATCAGCACACACATGAATATTGGCCCAGTGTCAACCCACCAATCGGTGGACTAACAAACTGAAAGTACGGCAAACAGATTACCATACCCAGATGCCCCATCATTGTTGCTTAGAATGACATTGACAGACTTGGAGTCCTGTCCTGGCTTCTTGTACTTGTTTGGGAACTTTTTGCCCAGCGCACTCCACGTGTTTTAGAGTTGCCGATTCTCTGTGCAGAATAGTCGTGTCACCAGCGTCTACTAATACTCTGTAAAGCTTCTCGATCATTCCTAGTGTAATGTAGCACAAACAGTGACCGCTTCTTTCTGCAAAGTGGTAAGACCAACTGGACCCACTAATGCAGCAGTTTGCCTTAGACACATTGGCTCCTTTTGTGCAGTTCAACTAAAATCAAAGTCGGAATAAAACCGAGCTTTAATTTTGATATCCCTGTAAGCAACAATAGGTATAAGGGAAACAATTACTGAGAAATAACCGTTGATGACTTGTACTCCCAGAAGAAAAGCATCTACTGATCTACCTTATCTTAATGGGAAACAAAGCAGGAGAGTAGCAATTCTCAATCAGTGAGATTCATTCATATTAACTGAGACATTATCTTAACAATGCCTTGTTTCAACATGTATAAAGAACGACAAAGCAGAAAAGTATCATTCCCAAAACAATGCGACTGATTCATTTTAACAGAGACATTATCTTAACAATACCTTGGTTAAACATGTAGAAAGAACTACAAAGCAGGATAGTACCATTTGTAAAACACTGTAACTGATATATAATAATAGAGACATAATCTGAACAATACATTTCTTAAACATGTACTCCGGCCGATTCCTAACAGAAATGGTACTCCCGCTCATCCCTAACAAGTGTTGCAGTTTTGAACTAAGATTCAGTAGTTAATTCTGAAGAAAGTCGGTACTGACCTTTTTCGAGAGTACGCAAATTGCGTACCATAGCTTTATAGAAGAACAGAATTACAAGTACAAAACGACTACCACTCGCTGCGAACAACGAGCGTAGCACCCACTCCACAACCGGCTAGTCCAAGGACAGTCAGCAACGACAACACAACTACGACGCAAAAGGCCCAACCCTAATTCGAAAACCTCGCCGCGTCTCGACCGACGTCAGTCACCTCCGAAGAACAGCAGCTCTCGCTAAGCTTCCCTCGTCAACACACCATCCCCCATTGATGCCTAAAGGAGGTGGCAAGAGGATGGCAGGACTCGATCCGACCTGAGAAAGGCACCGTCTTGGATTCACCACCGACGACCGTACATTGCACCGGAGAAGAACGAACTAGGGCAGCGGCGAACACCGGTGGAGCGCAACATAGGACCTCCAAACCATGTCTCCTGGCACAATGCTCCCAACAAAGAGATGACATCGAAGACGCCGCCATCATGCTGATTCCACACCGAATCAAGTCTTTCGCCCGGAGACAACGGCCAACACCAAGAAGACAAGAAAAATGGCGACACACTCGGCGACGCCTCCAGGGAGGGGAACGACACCTGCAGATGCCATCGCCGCCGGCCCGGCCAGAACCGGATAGGATTTTCACCTGTAATGTCACTCATCTCCACACCTCAATGTTTGGGGAGGCACTGTCCATGAATCCTCGCACCGCCATCACCGCAGCAAATTGCTGACGAAGCTACACAACCGTGATCCTCCAACACTAGCACTGCCGAGAGAACACGCCACCAACAATCCAGACGAGGAGCCGCCGCATCCTACCACGCCGTGCGAGGGCCTACTCCACCACGTCGGCCTTCACCCGCACCAGGGACTGCTAGGCGATGGAGACAACACCAAAGACCCAGATCGAATCTGAGACGATTCAGATCCGGCCAACACCTCCATCCACAATCCAGCGCCCGCGCCTCCAAGAGCACCACCGCAAGCCCCTCACGAGGAGGCAGCCGGCCGCCTGCTGCCCGCAGGATCTCCTTCCTGGCTGGGCCTCCTTGGCGGTGCCGCCACCATCAGCGCCCGCGCCCGCGCACCACCAACCTCCACCACTCTGCAGCAACTCACCTGGATCTGCCTCTCCATTGCGCTCTCCGCCGTGCGCCGATGACCATCATCGCGAATCGGGCCGCCGTCCGCCCTACCACCATGGCCGCCCCAGAGATGTACCGCT
>NC_057802.1:58907358-58910987 GCF_018294505.1 Triticum aestivum
AGCACCCGCCGTCTTCGGCAGCCGGGCGCGGCGGCGGCGGCAGCGGCCGGAGGAGGCGATCTGAGGGCTTGGCTGTTCTAGGGTTGGGGGAGCCTCCGGAGCCAAACGCGCGAGCGACCCGGGAGGTGAGTCATCTACTCTATTCATCGGTACTGACCTTGCAAGACCAAGATTTGAAACAACTCGTGAGGAAGACCTAAAAGAGATCTCAACACATATATGGAAATTCGGTCTCCTTTTGTGCAGTTCCACCAAAATTAATCGAAGCAAAATGTCGCAATAGCAACAAGTTGAATAGATATCCATGTTTTAACAGAGGAAAAAAGGAATCAATTACTGGCCAATAAAGGAGGATGAAACATGCGGTCACAAAAATGGTAATCCCGCCAATCCCTAACAAGTGATGTAGTTTTGAACTAAGATTCAGTAGTTAATTCTGAGAGTGGCATTGCTTAATTTTACCAGCGGCATTAGATTAACAAAAAGCATAAACAGTTCCTGGGGAGAGTGGGCGCAACAACACCATGTGCTTCCATCTACTTATAAAGGGGGTGATGCAGAGTTTTGTTGTAACAAAGGAACAAGCATCATGTCTGGGTTGGTACCATTTTTGTTCACTACTTAATGGGAAAAGAAAGCAAAACAATAGCTTCAATTCAACATTTATTTAAAACAGTACCAATACAAGTAGCACAACATCTCAAAACACACTGCACAATCATGTGGATGAAGGCAAGTACCAACCTGTCATGACGCACACAAGATCACGTACGAATCTGCCAACACGAATAGGAAATCCAATCTCGTTTTGTGCAGTTGCACTGAAATCAAGCAAGGTCGCCGGTGTGACATTTAAGTTTGCTATAGCAACAAGTTGAATAGATATCCCTGTTTTAACAGAGGCAAAAAAGAAACAATTACTGGCCAATAAAGGAGGATGAAACAAACGGCGACAAAAAAGAAGCATCTAACTTATCTTGATGGAAAACAAAGTAGGACAGTAGCATTTCTATAACGGTTGCATTGATTCATATTAACATAGACATTCTCTTAAAACAACATTCGTTAAGAATGTAATTTACTTTTAACAGTGGCATTGCTTCAATTTTCCAGCATCATTCTTAGATTAACAACGGCAAAATAATTGTATGGGACATGGGATATGGGACATGCCAGCACCATGTGCGTCCACAGATATTAATGGGTGATGCAGAGTATGTAGCCAAGCAACATATCTGTGTTGGTCCCATATTTGTTCTCTTTGAACCTTTTTCCTATGTGAGGGCAGCAAATCTAGTCCTGCACAAACTACCCGACCCCCTAGTTTCTTTCCCTTTTCAACAAAGAGATCGGTTCCTTACAGATGTGTGTACTGGGTCACCCCCTTTTTCCCTTTTCGACCAACAAAGCGGCTGGATAGCCAGTCTATACTACTTTCCCTCCCTCCTTTCCTCATTGAACCACGTCCTAGTTTCATGCTCCACCCCCACCGCACCCTTCTTTCCTCTTTGAACCAAGACCTAGATTCGACTACAGAATCGAAAAAGATCTGCATGCAGCTAGAGCAATGACGGTTTCAAAGAAACTTATATCTTACGGTCGTCGGGATGTGGCAAGGCGTGCGGCGGGAGGCCGGATCTTCCCACACTACGTACGATAGCGAGGAAGAAGGGGTCGGTGGCTGTAGCGACCAGACCTCAAATGGCCTGTGCTGCTGTGCACCAGTGTCATCCCTGGATCAGTAATGCTGACACGCACAGTACAAATGGAGGATTTATAACAGAGTAGCAATCACACACTTATTACATCAAATATCTCCAAAGAGACTAAGTATGATAAACATGGCTTAAGGCCATCTAACACGATAACAGCGGAAGACTTGGAAGATAAGTGAGTCCATCACTCCAGCGGCATCACTGAGTATAAGACCACGACCTAAGGCATCTTACTCGTCGTCTGAAAAGTCTGCAACATGAAACGTTGCAGCCCGAAAATGGGTCAGCACATAGAATATGCTGGCAATGTAACACATAGAGAATAATGAATAAATAACAATGCTATACTACATGCATATATGGCTGGTGGAAAGCTCTATGGTTACAGTTTTTGCGAAAAGCCAATTTTATCCTATCTCAAAGGAATAAATTTTTTTAACTATCATGGTGGTTGTGAAACATTGAGATGGTTGAGAGCATCTCAATCCCAATTAAAATGTCATCAATAACCCAACAAAATTAATTAGAAGTAACATAGTGTTGAGATTCACATGATAATCCAAGTACTAGATACTCAAGTTGTCCATAACCGGGGACACGGCTAACCATGATTAGTTTGTACACTCTGCAGAGGCTTGTGCACTTTTCCCCACAAGACTTGATCTCCTCCGTTGGATTACTAGCACTACATGGTGTTTGAGTAACGGATGACCAAGACACAGTCTTTCAGAAGTGTTTGTACCTTACGTATGGGTAGACAGTTAGACCTACTTTCCCCTACATCTGCTAGTCTACCACTGTAAGAGTTCACACAACTTAGTCAACTATGCTAGAGCCCATAATAGCTTGCGGCTGCACTAGGAAGTTTCTAGCATGAATAATCTCATGATCCCTTTGAACCTGGGTGGCGGTCCAAAAGAAAAACAGGCAATCCTGGAATACCCAGGTACCTCAATCCACCCAGATGTGAGTTTAAGTTGCCACCTTAAGTAAACCATTAATTAACAATCTCACATCTGTCATGAATTTCACTCAAACCCAATCCACGTCTACGAGCATAGCATGGCAATAGTAAAAGCAACGTAGAAGTAACTCCCAAGGGTTTGAATAGAAAACAGGTAATAGGTTCTACCTCAACTACTTCCCAATACCCACAATTGAATTAGATCCTAATCATGCAAGTGTTTGAGGAAAACAGATTTAATGCAATAAAAACTGGGTATGAACGGGATATGATCAAAGTGTTACTTGCCTTGCTGATGATCCGCAAAACCTAGCGATTCGAAGTAACAAGCGGCACACTCCGGGTACTCTATCGCAAACAAACAAGCATACAATCAGTACTCATCTAATGCACAGGTAAAACTCGAATGAAAGATCCAACCAGAAAGTTCAACTTAAGAACTCCGGTTTGCAAAAAGAATCAACTCGAAAGAAGCAACGAAAGTCAAACGGCGAAAGAAAGAAACTTCGTTTGCTAATCTGGATCTAGGTCAAATTTTACTGTAGCAAAAACTCGTTTGAGTAGGTTAAACGGAAAGAGAATTTCGAGACGAAACTCTAGGCGCTTGAATCGCCTGATTCCGATAAACGAGCGAAAAGTTAAATAGAATCGAAGATTTGATCACAGATCGAATCTGAGAAAATAACGAGAAAACTCCGACGAAAAAGAAAAACGGACAAACGGTTAAATAACGGACGTTCGTTAACAGAGAAAAACCGACGAACGCGTTCGTTAAAACGAACGGTTCGGTGAACGCTCGTAAAATAATAAAACCGAAAAAAACCGATCTAGGGTATTCTTTTAAAACGAAGGGTTTAAAAAAAACGAAAAACCGGCAAGTCAACGGGCGGCGGGCATACCTCGTCGGGGCTACTCCGGCGAGGGCGACGGCGGGGCTCCGGCTCGGGCGC
>NC_057802.1:58912100-58920118 GCF_018294505.1 Triticum aestivum
GGGGTCCGGTATTTAAGGAGGGGGGGTCCGGCGGCTTGGGGGAGGGGGCAAGCCGAGCGGGGCGGCTCGTGGCCATGGCGGACACGGCGACGGCGGCGATCCCGTGCGGGAAGAGGAGAGGCGCGAGGCGGGCCGTCGGCTGGGCCTTTGGCCGAGTCGGCGCGCGTGCGTTTTTTTTTGTTTTTTTAAATAAGTTCCGCGGAAAATAATTCATAGAAAAATAAATAAAAATCAGAAAAATATGAAATAAATTTTCCCCGTCTAGTTAGAAAATCTAGAATAGGGTGAACATTTTTATAATCCAAAATAAATAGTTTGAGAACATACAATATTTTTAATGCATTAAAAATTGCAAATAAAATCCAAATAAATTCCAAATAATGATTTTAACATTTTTCCTCCAGTATTTCAATTGTTTTGGAGAAGTCATATTTTCTCCTCTCGTTTATTTAAAATGAAATATTTTTCCGGAGAGAAAAATAATTAAAACCACAATCCTCGTTTGAAAATCAAATTTGAAAATTTGAGAAAATCCCCAACTCTCTCCGAGGGTCCTTGAGTTGCTTAGGATTTATCGAGGATTTGTCAAAATGCAACAAAACATGATATGCAATGATGATCTATGTATAACATTCCAAATTGAAAATTTGGGATGTTACAAACCTACCCCCCTTAAGATGAATCTCGCCCTCGAGATTCGGGTTGGCTACAAAACAGGTGGGAGTGGTTTTTCCGTAGATCTTCCTCTCGCTCCCAGGTGGCTTCATCTTCTGTGTGGTGACTCCACTGAACTTTGCAAAACTTGATAACCTTGCTGCGGGTAACTCGGCTGGCATACTCGAGAATCTTCACTGGTTTCTCCTCATAAGTCAAATCACTTTCCAACTGAATCGCTTCCAGTGGCACAGTATCTCTCAGTGGTATCTCAGCCATCTCTGCGTGGCACTTCTTCAACTGTGAAACGTGAAATACATCATGAACTCCAGACAATCCTTCGGGCAATTCCAGCTTGTAAGCAACTTCTCCCATACGTTCTAACACTCTATATGGTCCGATAAAACGGGGCGCTAACTTTCCTTTAACTCCAAAGCGCTTCACTCCTCGAAGTGGTGATACTCGAAGATACACTCTGTCTCTGACTTCGTGAACGGTCTCCTTTCATTTAGAATCAGCGTAACTCTTCTGCCTGGACTAGGCTACCTTGAGCCTATCGCGAATCATCCTCACTTTCTGTTCGGATTCCTTAATCAAATCTGGTCCAAACAACTGACGGTCTCCAACTTCGTCCCATAACAACGGTGTTCTACACCTCCTTCCGTACAAGGCTTCGAAAGGGGCCATCTTCAAACTGGTTTGATAACTGTGGTTATACGAAAACTCCGCATATGGCAAATTGTCGTCCCAACTAGATCCATAATCTAGTGCACATGCTCTCAACATATCCTCCAAAATCTGGTTGACTCTCTCGGTCTGTCCATCTGTCTGTGGGTGAAATGCTGTACTAAATTCCAGCCTGGTTCCCAACGTTTCATGTAACTGCTTCCAAAACTTCGAGGTAAATTGGGTTCCTCTGTCTGATACAATGGTCCTCGGAACTCCATGCAAACATACGATCCTGGTCATGTATATCTTTGCCAACCTAGCACTGGTGTAAGTGGTCTTCACTGGAATGAAATGAGCCACTTTCGTCAATCGGTCGACTACAACCCATATTGAGTCATAGCCTGAACGAGTCCTGGGTAATCTTGTGATAAAATCCATGCCTATTTTATCCCACTTCCATTCGGGTATCGGCAATGGCTGTAGGAATCCTGCTGGCTTTTGATGCTCTGCCTTCACTCTCTGACACACATCACAAACTGCTACATACTCCGCAATATCCTTCTTCATTCCGGTCCACCAGAAAGTATTCTACAAATCCAAATACATCTTGGTATTCCCTGGGTGAATTGAGTATGGTGAATCATGAGCTTCTTGCAAAATCAACTTCCTGATCTCCGGATCATTTGGCACGTATACGCGGTCCTCGAACCATAAGGTATCGTGCTCATCCTCACGAAATCCCTTGGCTTTTCCTTTTCTCATCTTCTCCTTTATCTCTTCAATCTCCTTGTCTGTCTTCTGAGCTTCTCTGATCCTTTCCATCAAGGTAGACTGAATCTCCAATGTCGCTAAATAGCCTCTTGGGACTATCTCCAAACATAGCTCGCGTAGGTCCTCGGCTAACTCCTGAGGTAACTCTCCGGTCATGAGGGTGTTGATATGACTCTTGCGGCTCAACGCGTCTGCTACTACGTTAGCCTTTCCAGGGTGATAATGCAATCTCATATCATAATCCTTGATGAGCTCCAACCATCTCCTCTGTCTGAGATTTAACTCCTTCTGCGTGAAAATGTACTTCAAACTCTTGTGATCCGTGTACACCTCACAATGGTTTCCGATGAGAAAATGTCTCCATGTCTTCAAAGCATGCACCACGGCTGCTAATTCCAAATCATGCGTAGCATAATTCTTCTCATGGGGTTTAAGTTGTTGTGAAGCATACGACACAACTCTTCCTTCCTGCATAAGCACTGCTCCAAGTCCTCGACGTGAAGCGTCGCAATAAACTTCATAATCCTTGCGTTGATCTGGCAGAATCAACACTGGTGAGGTAACCAATCGTTTCTTCAACTCTTGGAAACTAGCTCAGTCCAATTGAATTTGGTGTCCTTCTTCAATAGCTCAGTCATGGGCTTAGCAATCCTTGAGAAATTCTCAATAAACCTCCGGTAGTATCCTGCAAGTCCAAGAAAACTCCGGATTTCTCCAACTGTCGTGGGTGATTCCCAACTTGTCACGGTGTCAACCTTGGCAGGGTCTACTGCTATTCCTTCTCCAGAAATAACATGTCCAAGGAATCCAACTTCCTTCAGCCAAAACTCACATTTGCTGAACTTGGCGTATAATTGATGTTCTCTGAGCTTCTCAAGTACCAATCGTAAATGCTCCTCATGCTCTTCTTCATCCTTGGAAAAGATTAAAATATCATCAATGAACACCACGACGAACTTATCCAAAAACTCCATAAACACTTTGTTCATCAGGTTCATGAAATAGGCCGGTGCGTTAGTCAGTCCAAATGACATAACGGTATACTCATACAATCCATATCTGGTGGTAAATGCCGTCTTAGGTATATCCTGCTCTCGAATCTTTAACTGATGGTATCCTGATCGTAGATCGATCTTGGAAAATACCTTAGCTCCTTGAAGGCGGTCAAACAAATCGTTGATCATCGGCAGTGGGTACTTGTTTTTGATGGTCACTTCATTCAATCCTCGGTAATCAACAACCATCCTTAGTGATCCATCTTTCTTCTCCACTAGAAGTACTGGTGATCCCCAAGGTGACGAACTTGGGCGAATATAGCCTTTATCCAGTAACTCCTTGATCTGCTTCTTAATTTCCTCCAAATCCTTTGCGGGCATCCTGTACGGTCTCTTAGATATTGGCCCTGTGCCTGGCAAAAGTTCAATCAAAAACTCAATGTCTCTATCCGGTGGCATGCCTGGCAACTCTTCTGGAAATACATCCGGATAATCTTTCACCACTGGTACTTCCTCCTGTACAACTCCTGATAAGGAATTCACTTGAGTCCTCTTCGGCATATGCCGGGAGACATACTTGATCCTTTTTCCTTCCGGGGTGGTAAGCAAAATCGTCTTGCTGGCACAATCGATGTTTCCTCCATACAACGATAGCCAATCCATTCCCAAAATCACATCCAAACCTTGCGATTCCAAAACAATGAGGTCTGAGGGGAAAACATGCCTACCAATGGCCAATGGTATCTGAAAACATCCTTGGGTGGCCATATACTCTGCTCCTGGCGAGGTTACTAACATAGGGTTTCTGAGAACTTTGGTGGACATCTTAAACTTATTCACGAATCCCCTTGATATGTATGAATGCGATGCACCAGTATCGAAAAGAACAGTTGCAGTAAATGACTTAACCAAAAACTTACCTATTACTGCATCAGGCTGAGCTTCAACCTCCTCCACGCTCACGTGGTTCACATGTCCTTTGTTGAACGGGTTCGGCTTCTTCCCAGAGCTTCCATTGCCATTTCCATTTTGGGCTTCAGGACATTCATTGGCATAATGTCCATTCTTCTGGCACTTAAAACAAGTGACTTGGCTCAGGTCCTTCTTGGCTGGGGTAGATGGGTTGGTGCGGTTCTGTCCGTTGCTTCCTCCATTCCCATTACCATTCTTGGAGCCATTATGGTTGTGCGAACTACCTCCTCCATGGGTATGCTGAAACTGTCCTCCCGGCTTTGGGGTAAATCGTGGCTTCTGCTGAGCTCCTGAGTTATACTTCCCTTGTCCATACTTCCTCTTACGGTTTTCAATCTGCTGTTGCTTCCCTTCAATCATGAGAGCTCTATCTACCAGCTCCTGGTAGTTGTTGAAAGTTGCTACCATCAACTGCATGCTCAGTTCATCATTCAGTCCTTCCAAAAACTTCTCCTACTTGGCAGCATCTGTAGCAACGTCATCTGGGGCATAACGTGCTAACTTACTGAATTCCTCCACATACTGGCCTACGGTGTGTCCTCCTTGGCGTAGGTTGTGACACTCACGCTTCTTCATACCCATAGCTCCTGCTGAAACATGAGCTGTACGGAAAGCTTGCTGAAACTGGTCCCATGTGACAGTGTCAATAGGGTGCGTGGCTGTATAATTCTCCCACCATGATGCTGCGGGTCCATCAAGCTGATGTGCGGCAAAACGCACTCTTTCCGCATCTGTGCAACCTGCAGTGGTCAACTCCCTTCCAACTTTGCGGAGCCAATCATCCGCTATAATCGGCTCGGTGCTACTGGAAAACACCGGCGGGTTTAGCCTCAAGAAACGGGCTAAGTGATCAACAGGTGGTGGTGGCGGTGGGTTGTTGTTGTTGTTGTTGCCTTGGTTCTGAACTAACACTTGCATCAGGGCATTCTGTTGCTGAATCAACTGGGTGATCTCTGGCGGGAAAACAAATCCGGTGTCGCGTCTCGGAGGCATCTGATAGGTTTAGAAAAGATGAGAATTAAGAACAGAATGAGGTCTAGAGAGAAAACACTACCCATATGCTCATGAGACAAATTCAATCAATATCACTCAATCAATTCAAACAAGGCAAAACATCGATCTAACTAGCGTTACAAAGTGCTTGAACTATACTATTGAATGGGGGAAAAACTACTACTGATATGGTGGTCTACTAAAAATTCTGATACGTTGAAGACTCCATGATGTCTGCTCCAGCTTCATCAATCCATTCGTCTTCACTTGGTTCCTCGTCGGTGTCGTCGATGATGATGTAGTTATCCGGACAAGTGCATTCGTCGACTTCTGCTTTTGGCACTGGATTTCCCACGAATGCTCCAATCTTCTTCTCCAGGTCGTCAATCTTCCCTACTAGCGCGTTGATTTCCTCCAAGTAATCTTCGCGTGTAGTCTTAAGTTCTTCTTGGAGTTCCTTGATCTTCGTTAATGCCTTCTTCAGTTCTTCCTTGTCCATGCACATTTGATTCTCCTGGCGACGAATATGTTGGTTCTGCTCCTGGATGAAAGCTGCAATTGATCCATCCTTCTTGGTCTTCATCATCTCCCATTGCGCGTCTCGACGTCCAAAAATTTGGTAAATTGTATCCTTAAGCTCCTAGTGGTAGACTTCTCCAATGCGTCCCATGGCGATGTGTGCGGCCATGCTCTTCCCTAAACTCCAAGTTGGTGCTTCAAAAACCAATCTCATGGGTTCAGTAACTGGCTCAAACGTCCTTCCTGGAATGATAACTTGAATCTTCCAGCTCTCCTCTTCAGGTAATGTGGCGTTGTAGGTTCCGGTGATGCTTGGTATTCCTATGTTCAAGTACTTGGTGACTTCCTTCAAATGTCGTCCAAACGGCGTGTCTTCATCGGGTTGCATGAACTTGCTCCTTGCATTCGCCATTCCTAAAGGAGTAGAAAGTGGAGAGGGGTCAGAAAAGAGAAGAGAGAAGCTTTCTAGGGCTTAAGCTTAGTGGTCGTGTCCTACAGTCAGCGTGTGCTCTGATACCAACTTTGTAGCGACCAGACCTCAAATGGCCTGTGCTGCTGTGCACCAGTGTCATCCCTGGATCAGTAATGCTGACACACACAGTACAAATGGAGGATTTATAACAGAGTAGCAATCACACACTTATTACATCGAATATCTCCAAAGAGACTAAGTATGATAAACATGGCTTAAGGCCATCTAACACGATAACAGCGGAAGACTTGGAAGATAAGTGAGTCCATCACTCCAGCGGCATCACTGAGTATAAGACCATGACCTAAGGCATCTTACTCGTCGTCTGAAAAGTCTGCAACATGAAACGTTGCAGCCCGAAAACGGGTCAGCACATAGAATATGCTGGCAATGTAACACATAGAGAATAATGAATAAATAACAATGCTATACTACATGCATATATGGCTGGTGGAAAGCTCTATGGTTACAGTTTTTGCGAAAAGCCAATTTTATCCTATCTCAATGGAATAAATTTTTTTAACTATCATGGTGGTTGTGAAACATTGAGATGGTTGACAGCATCTCAATCCCAATTAAAATGTCATCAATAACCCAACAAAATTAATTAGAAGTAACATAGTGTTGAGATTCACATGATAATGCAAGTACTAGATACTCAAGTTGTCCATAACCGGGGACACGGCTAACCATGATTAGTTTGTACACTCTGCAGAGGTTTGTGCACTTTTCCCCACAAGACTTGATCTCCTCCGTTGGATTACTCGCACTACATGGTGTTTGAGTAACGGATGACCAAGACACAGTCTTTCAGAAGTGTTTGCACCTTACGTATGGGTAGACAGTTACACCTACTTTCCCCTACATCTGCTAGTCTACCACTGTATGAGTTCACACAACTTAGTCAACTATGCTAGAGCCCATAATAGCTTGCGGCTGCACACGGAAGTTTCTAGCATGAATAATCTCATGATCCCTTTGAACCTGGGTGGCGGTCCAAAAGAAAAACAGGCAATCCTGGAATACCCAGGTACCTCAATCCACCCAGATGTGAGTTTAAGTTGCCACCTGAAGTAAACCATTAATTAACAATCTCACATCTGTCATGAATTTCACTCAAACCCAATCCATGTCTACGAGCATAGCATGGCAATAGTAAAATCAACGTAGAAGTAACTCCCAAGGGTTTGAATAGAAAACAGGTAATAGGTTCTACCTCAACTACTTCCCAATACCCACAATTTAATTAGATCCTAATCATGCAAGTGTTTGAGGAAAACAGATCTAATGCAATAAAAACTGGGTATGAACGGGATATGATCAAAGTGTTACTTGCCTTGCTGATGATCCGCAAAACCTAGCGATTCGAAGTAACAAGCGGCACACTCCGGGTACTCTATCGCAAACAAACAAGCATACAATTAGTACTCATCTAATGCACAGGTAAAACTCGAATGAAAGATCCAACCAGAAAGTTCAACTTAAGAACTCCGGTTTGCAAAAAGAATCAACTCGAAAGAAGCAACGAAAGTCAAACGGCGAAAGAAAGAAACTCCGTTTGCTAATCTGGATCTAGGTCAAATTTTACTGTAGCAAAAACTTGTTTGAGTAGGTTAAACGGAAAGAGAATTTCGAGACAAAACTCTAGGCGCTTGAATCGCCTGATTCCGATATACGAGCGAAAAGTTAAACAGAATCGAAGATTTGATCAGAGATCGAATATGAGAAAATAACGAGAAAACTCCGACGAAAAAGAAAAACGGACGAACGGTTAAATAATGGACGTTCGTTAACAGAGAAAAACCGACGAACGCGTTCGTTAAAACAAACGGTTCGGTGAACGCTCGTAAAATAATAAAACCGAAAAAAACCAATCTAGGGTTTTTTTTAAAACGAAGGGTTTTAAAAAAAAAAGACAAACCGGCAAGTCAACGGGCGGCGGGCATACCTCTTCGGGGCTACTCCGGCGAGGG
>NC_057802.1:58920840-58928772 GCF_018294505.1 Triticum aestivum
GAAAGAGAGGGGGGGTCCGGTATTTAAGGAGGGGGGTCCGGCGGCTTGGGGGAGGGGGCAAGCCGAGCGGGGCGGCTCGTGGCCATGGCGGACACGGCGACGGCGGCGATCCCGTGCGGGAAGAGGAGAGGCGCGAGGCGGGCCGTCGGCTGGAACTTTGGCCCAGTCGGCGCGCGGGCGTTTTTTTTAAATAAGTTCCGCAGAAAATAATTCGTAGAAAAATAAATAAAAATCAGAAAAATATGAAAGAAATTTTCCCCGTCTAGTTAGAAAATCTAGAATAGGGTGAACATTTTTATAATCCAAAATAAATATTGTGTAAACATGCAATATTTTTAATGCAATAAAAATTGCAAATAAAATCCAAATAAATTCCAAATAATGATTTTAACATTTTTCCTCCAGTATTTCAATTGTTTTGGAGAAGTCATATTTTCTCCTCTCGTTTATTTAAAATGAAATATTTTTCCGGAGAGAAAAATAATTAAAACCACAATCCTCGTTTGAAAATCAAATTTGAAAATTCGGGAAAATCCCCAACTCTCTCCGAGGGTCCTTGAGTTGCTTAGGATTTATCGAGGATTTGTCAAAATGCAACAAAACATGATATGCAATGGTGATCTATGTATAACATTCCAAATTGAAAATTTGGGATGTTACAGTGGCCCTCCCGCACAGGCGCTAGGTGAAAGAGAACAGCGCAACCGGCAGTGGATTGCCTCCCTTGCCGAAGGCTATAGAGTGAACGCTGCACCTCCTCCCCTTCCCGGTGTGACAGGATCCGGACGCCTCCTTCACCAGCTGTGAGGGGGGGAGAGAGAGACAGAGGCCAATGCAGTCTTGTTTAGATCTGGTGAAGAGGGTGAGAGACTGTGAATATAGCAATCCCTAGCAAAGGAACGCTGAGCCTCCAACATGTATATATATATGTAGTGCGGTGAGAGTGTGGAGAGTGTAAACCCTAGCGAACAAGCGCTGATGCTCCAGCTTATATAGTATATATACTGTATTACGTACTGAGCTCCGGTGCCTTAACTGCACCTGCCTTTGGCTGTCTAACAGGTGGGCCAGCCACATTTTGGGCCCACCTGTCATACACCCAAAGGCAGGTGCACTAAGTCAATGAAGTTGCGTCTATATAGTACTCGTGTATACTACTAATATATAGTGGAGTGGTTTTCTTATTATCTCCATAACACTCGTTTTAAATTGTGTAAGTACAAAACGAAACTCTTTATTTAACGTGCCAGTGAAGAAAACTACTATTTTCGATGAACTAACGATCCATGCATCCTGGTTGCACTTCCTGTCCTTCACGTGCGGTACACTACCCTCCCTTAAGTGAACAACCACACATGCGCCAAATTATCGGAAACGTGTGAGAGTGTGTACAAATAAAGAATTTTAATTTCAATTGTCGGAAAGGTTTGAGAGTGTCTACAGTTTGCCCTCTCTCAATAATTGGTTTATGGTGTTCGGCCTAAACTTGGTCAAACTTTACAAGGTTTGACTTCAGTCAAATCTAATATGCAGAGTAAATAAAAATGGAGGGCTACTACGTCCATCCGGGTTTTTAGTCCACACCAATTTTTTAATCAAAGTTAATAGCTTGACAAATAAAATTACAGGGGAGTTGAGGACAAAGTTGTGAGAAGGCTTAGAAATCAATACAAAACTTATGATCTTAGTACCAACGTCGATCCTTCTTCGAGGAAACATTTGGTTCATAGCCAATTGTGTGATAAAATTGCACCAACGTGAAAGACGGCTGCATCTCCAACGCAACCAAGGTGAACTGATGAAGGATATCATCTTTGTGGGTAACAAGCAAAGAGCACTGATGGAAGACAACTTGTTTTTCATGGAAAATCGGTCAGCTTCACCAGCCGATGCAACCATGAGGCACAACCATGAGCATCGATAGGTCATCGTGGTGATGCATCATCCATTTAGCATCAAGTTTGGGTAAGGCACCTATGAAGTTCGACAAATCCTCATTGTGGTCTGTTTCTTCTCAGTAATCAAGCTCGAGGAAGGAAGAACCACATGGCAGAGGACAGTGAGGCGGAGCAACAATGGCCATCCAATTTTGTGCAGTTCCACTAAAATTGAGGAAGACATGCCCGGGTATGGAGATACGCCTCGCTGTTTGCAAAAATATAAAAAAGGGATATAGTGTTGTTACTTTGTTTTGGCAGTTGTACAAGATTAACGACGACATCTCAATTGTCAATAAGAATTAAGAAAAAGTACACCAACAAACAGAAGCATCATGATTATCTTGATGGGAACTAAACCAGGATACCCGAGAAAAAAAGCATCTCTCCATAGCAGTGGTTAATTATATACGCAATAATATATTTGTCCAACTGGCACATTATTTACGTTGTTAATTATATACGCAGCAATATTAACGTACAACATCTCTTGTTTGCGGGCGTTCGGACTGCTGCGACGCCCGCTCCTGACCAACCCGAACCCTCTTCATCACCCGTGCGTGCTTCCCGCCCGAAACGGTTAGTGCCGCATTCATGCCCGGCCAGAGCGGACGCGACCTCTCACTGGCGCCGGCATTGAAGCGGCGCGCCGGCCGAGAGAGTGTCGCCCGTCCCGCTTCCCGGTGCAAGCAACTGCTCCGCGTTCAAAGGTCACAATAGCCGGCCACAACATGCATGTTAAAAGTTCTTGGCAGTCCGTCCTACAGCTAGCTGTCCTCCCCCAACTCGTCGATCTCTTCAAGTAGTGTGTGTACTCCATGGCGTGATCCATTGACAAGCAGGCGGGAAAGTTATCGTACTCCAAGGTTGTCCCGTTACAACGTTCCATCAAATATAAAGGAAAACTAACACTCATGCTGATGCATCTCAATGATTCACAGATGATAGCCACTATTTACTTCACAACTAAAGACAAAAGTTGTGAGAGCGTGTACAAAAGAAAAACTACTGATGGGGTCACTACGACTTAAACCCTAAACCCTAAACAAGATTTAATTTCCTGGCTAGGTAGAACCTGTCGAAGGGAAGACGGTTGGCACCCTCGGATCATACGATGCTTTTGTGCAGTTCCACTAAAATCGAGTTGAGCATCCCTGATGGCAAAGATATTGAAGAAGTGTGATTAGAATAATAGTGCTGGCACTAGTTCATGAGACATAAACTCATCACAAATAGAAGCCGGTAGAAGTAGAGAAAGATCAGCATGGAGATGGAGCTACGTGGGGAGCTGCGGCAGTGGAGCAAGCCGGCTCCAAAAGGAAGATGTACCTGGGACATCGGGCTATAGCTAGAAGGGCGGTTGGGAGGCGGCATCAGCCCATACCGCGGGGACCTCCGATTGGGACACACCGACTATGGGTTTTCTCCCTCGCCGGTGTCGACCGCGTCTATGTTCCCTTGCCTCAACGTTGTTCTATGCTTGTGAAGAGAGCAACCCAAGCAAGCAGGCTTGTAGCTTAGGCTCCTGCTAGTGTATATATAGTGGTTTTCTTTTTCTCTCCATATCAACCATTTTATATTGCGTACGTGTCATTGAAGAGTGAAATGATGGTTGCTTCTTCCTACTAACTTACTGTGTGATTTGACTGCTCCTTAGTGGCCCCTACACGTACTCCCCCTACGTGTATGACCGTTCCTGAGTCTCACTTGTACTTCTTATCTCTATTTTCTTGCATGACACGTAGACAGGATGCGCATAGAGGAATTTTATTACTGCACATTGTTACGTAGTACTACTAGTACCTACTCCCTCCTTCCGGTTCACTACTGGAACTCCCTCCGTCCTGGCTTATTGGTCCCCTTTGCACTCAATTCATGGACTCGTTTTCCTCAAGAAATTGTCTTTACCAATGTATTAATATCGGGAATGCATGCGTGAACAACGAATGATTAAACCTTGCATGCAACATTTTGACAAAGCATGCATGTCCGAGCACACGACGGAACACACACGGTCACGCTCAAGTGCTCAACCTACACGTGCATGCACACACATACTCAGCCAGGGTGAGCTAGTGACGGTATAAACACAAAAAAATGTATATATTGAGCGCAATGAGCATATTATGAAGTCCACTGACCGTATTTTTACAAATATACAATGACAGACAGTTTATTTATCTTGTTTGAAATTAAGCCATATTAACCGGAAAGGAGGCAGTATGGACTAGCATTACTTTGCTGTGTCCCATCAAATTGCCGAATGAGGAGAAGCTTGCAGGGGATGCAGCTTTGGTGCCTTAAAGGCACCTACCTTTGTGTCACTGACATGTGGGCAGACACCTATTGGGCCCACATGCACTACAAAAAAAATACACTTCCGTGATGATACATGTTTGTCACAGTAGGTCACATTTTCTGTCATGCATGTACATCCATGACAATTTTATGACAGAATCAAGATAGTCATACCTGTGCTGTCGTAGAAGTGTTCCATGACATTATCAAAATTATCACCATGGAAGTGTCCACTTCCATGACGATAAATCGCACATCACAGAAGTGCTTTCTTCAAGGATGACCGACACGTGGCATCCACCGTAATGGGTCGCCGTTAAGCTATCGGGTCTGGTTTTGGATCCGATAACCCGTTAACAGCCCGGACCAATGGGAAATTTCCACGTGTAAAATTTTGATTGGCCGGAGGAAACACGTGTCAGCTCGTCAGTGGGTCAGATAGGCGCCTATGATATGTCGACACGTGCGACGGCCCACCACCGGCCCATTTAGCTTACAAAGGCCGGCCTGTTTGACTTGGTCAAAAGTTAGCGGGCTGGCCCATGAAAAGCCTGTTAACGGTCTCTTCGCAAATAGCCCATTTTACGGCCCGGTAAGTCACGGCCCGTTAGGGCCTACCCGAAATCGGCCCAACAACGTCATGTGGGCCGTCGAATATAACACCAGCCCATTTCACTTTCGGCCCATGTATGGCCCACGACGTCTTTCGGCCCATATGAGGCCTTCGTATCTTTAGGCCCTTTAAAGGTCCACGGTGACTCTAGCCCAGAATGAACAGTAAATTTCTTTGTACCCGTTAACGGCCCATGATTCACATGGGCCGTTTCCAGCCCGTGTTAGCTTTCAGCCTACGGACGGCCCATACGTTCTTGGGCTCCTTTCTGGCCCTCAATTACTTCTGGCCCGTTACTGGCCTGTTCCCCTAATGGGCAAATTCGGCCCGTGGCAAGAGTCGGCCCGTTCCTGGCTTGTTAACCCGTTGCGCCGTTTCCAGCCCGTCCTATATTCTGGCCCATTAACGACCCGTTATGCCTGTGACAGAATTAAGCGTTTGCTGTCCTCCGGCCTGTTAATGGCCCGGTACCATGCTGGGCCGATACCAATTACGCCCGTTTACGGCCCATGTAGACCCATTTATCCGACGGCCCGAGGCCCACCGATTCTACGACCGTGTTGGAGGCCCATTTAAAGACGACCCGTAGGAGGCCCATGGATCCTATGGCCCGTAGCACGGTCATGGTGACCACGGTCCGTATATGGCCCATGGTTGTTGCAGCCACTAGCAAACCAGGGAACAAGAAGACTAGGAAATAAATAAGCCCGAAACTAACGCTAGGCTATTAAGGAGATTGCACAGATTACATCCACTGGGCATCAAAGATCGCCACCAGTGCAAATATAGGGAACACCCTACACTATACAAAAATGGCTTGCTGTTTTCTTCAGTCGGTGGCTGCACGTTAAGAACAAATTTTGTATCGCAACAAAACAAATTACAACTATAAACCAAAAGGAAGGTTGGCATAAAAGTTAACAGTCTGGCAGATAAATGCACCACCAGAAGTTCAGAAGCTCAGTTCATTTGACCTGACTATTACGTTTTCATGCTGTATTGTCCGATGGAGCACCATAACCTTCTCCTTCCTTTCTCCTAGGCTCCTGGACAACATAGCAAATGTCTGATAGTCTTGTTTCGAAACCATGCATATCTTGACGACATGGAACAATGTATGTCCTTGTTTCACAAAGGGTCTCCGTTAGGGAACAGACTTGTGTCTGGAGCGCAGATATAAAATTGTTTTGAGCTTGCATATCTTGATCATGAGGAAGTTTGGATGAGATTGCCTTAACAACCAACCCAGTATTACGCAGGAATGTGCTTTTGGCACTGTTAGTGTACAGGTACTGGCCCACTGCAGCAAGAGCTGACATTGCGGTTATAGTTGCCTCGCCACCTTCAGAAGGTGGCGGTTCCACCATTTTTTCCATGGCTTGCTGAAAAGTTGAGTTTTTACATTAGTACCAGAACAGAAGATATTAAGGAGGCAACAAAACCAAACAAAATAGCTTTGGTCTATATATAGAACTTATTCTGGTGAACCCATGTAAAATATTAGTTGTATTTTACTCGAAAGTACATAATAAAACCAGGTTCCAAACATATGACCATGTACCATGGCTAATGTATTGTCTATTTCTTCACATTGTATTGACAGCTAAGGATAAAGACACAAAGTTTATAATATGGTAAGCATAATATGAGATCATTCATATCACAAAACAACTGAGAACAGACAAACATGCAATTGTAACGTTGTGTGGGCAAGTCCAGCACGGAACTAGATTACAGGTCAAGATCAAAGGAACATCACTCCTCTCTTTTAAACCTTGTAAGGTGCAATGATACGCTAAGACAATTGTGTATAAAATTGAAAAGAGTAATAGACATTGGCTGCAAACCATGCAGTTCAAGGCACGAGTCATAGTAAGTAGTAGTTAAAAGGCATGAGGATTAAGGACTTACAACATCGGCTTTGACTGGTGTAGTCATGCCCTTCGTCTTGCTGGTGTGACAGTCCTTGAAGATTTCCACATCATTTGGATCAGGTACTTTTTGGTCCTTGTGGGCTTTCCTCTGCATTTGGAACAAGTCAATATAGATATGATAATATGGCACAGCGAAAAGAGTGAAACAACTGCTAATTACAAGAGCCTCGCAGTGTGCAATATAGGTACGAGATCCTGTCGTCTGTTGGAATTTCACTTTCGTACGGTTGGCCTTGTTCTTTGAACAGTTCACCTACAAGAAGATAGATTTGTGTGGCACATGCGTAAATAGGACTTCCACATGTGATCTGATCACATATATATAATGTACTTGATACTTCGGATCGGACCAGTGTTTAACGAGGCCTCTCCAGTCTTCATCCGATAAATTTTCCACTGGAGATGTTTGGGCAAGTTCACTGTTAGCCTTGCCTTCAAAGTGAGTTTTCCTCAAGTTATACCGATACTGTCGCAGAGCAGACTTGAAAACATGGGTGCAAGCTTGTCTGGTTGCATCATCTTGGCTATCCAACTTGAACCTCGTCTGTTGAAAATTATGGGAGTCTCATTATCAACAACCTAGAAAGTATTGGACAGAGCAAGACGATATTACTAGTTTCCATACATAACCATACACTACAAAAAAAGACACATCCGTGACATTTTGGGCCGAACGAAATTTTTTTCTGTCATACTTATGACACTTCTATGACAATAATTGTGACAAAACCCGGTATCATCATAGATGTGGTGGGCTCCTACTTCTATGACAAAAAATCATGATAGAAAATGGGCTTTTCGTCCTGGGCGGGCCGGAGACGCAGCTGCATGACATTCTTTGGGCCGTACATGACGGAAAAAACCGTGGTAGAAGCGAGGGCGAGGAAGATATCGGGGTGTTCCCGGTTACGGTGGGTGGTCGGGGCCGAGCGATGCGCGTTTCTCTCGTACACGCACGCGCATGGGTGCGAGGCGTTGGGCTCTAACTGAACCCGAGCGAGGCGTTGGGCGCTAACTAAACCCGAGCGATTGCACTGCAGGCTACGCGTTACTGAACCCGAGCGATCGATCGATGGCTGTTAACTGAACCCGATCGAGCGATTCCTTCGCTACTGCTGCTAACTGAAGCCGATCATGCTGCCTCTGGATG
>NC_057802.1:58929051-58943211 GCF_018294505.1 Triticum aestivum
GAGCGTTGCTGGGGGGGTTGGAGGAACAGTTCCCGGTGGGGGTGGATGAACAGGACCCCGTGGCGTTGCCTCTGGATGAACAGTGAGCGTTGCTGGGGGGTTTGGATGAACAGTTCCCGGTGGGGGTGGATGAACAAGACCCCGTGCTGTTGCCTCTGGATGAACAGGACCCCGATCGATCGAGCCGGTTGGGGCTGGATGAACAGGACCCCATGGAGGGCAGGATGAACAGGACCACCCCGTGGAGGGCAGGATGAACAGTAGACGGTGGAGGGCTGGATGAACAGTAGCCCGTGGAGGGGTGGTTGAACAGGAGCCCATGGAGAGGGCTGGTTGAACAGTAGCCGGTGGAGTAGCGCGCTGTGGAGGCAGGATGAACAGGAGCCCGTGGATTAATAGTCGCAGGTGGAGGCTGGAGGAGGTCGACGGTGGATGAACAGTAGCCCGTGGAGGCTGGAGGGGGTCGATGGTGGAGATGAACAATATCCCGTGGAGTCCCGTTTTGCGGTACGCCACACCCCTCCCGATGAACAAGACCCCTGTTTCGACCATATCGCTCCAACACAAGTCCGCTTCCTCCGTTTTGCGGTACGCCACACCCCTCCCGATCAACAGGACCCCCGTTTCGGCCATAGGAGGTCCGTTTTCTCTGTTTTGCGGTACGCCAGACCCCTCCCGATGAACAGGATCGCGTTTTGAATGTGGCTGGTCGAACACAAGGCCGTTTCCTCAGTTCTGCGGTACGCCAGGCCTCGTTTCCATCGGTGTTCCGTCCAAGCCCTCCCGATGAACACGACGATGCATTCTGTTCCGACCCAGCCGGTTGGCTCCCCATGAACACGACGACGATGTTGTTTCTCCGTTCTGATCCAGCCATGTACACGAGCCCTGGCCGTACGTACGCGCGAGTAGGCGTTCGAGACCCCGCCCGTATGTACGTACGTGGCCGTATTTACTTTCTTGCACCCTGGCTGCTGTACGTACGTGTACATGCTACGTGCGCACCTCTACTACGACACGTGCGCGCCTCTACATCGACCACTATGTACGTACACGTTCGCCACCAGAATGACAACGCTACGTACGCTTCGACCAGGTGGGTCCGGACTGTCAGGCACTTCCTTGAGTGCGAAGATGTAGCTGGTGGGTCCCAACAGTCAGGGGGGCGAATCGTTTTTTTGCCGGACGGACTTCCTTGCGTGCGAAGATGTAGCTGGTGGGTCCCAGCAGTCAGGGGGAAACATTTTTTTCACAAAATACGATGGCCCGTCCGGTGGGTCCCTGCTGTCAGGTGGAGGAATAATTATTTTGCACGTAATAAGGAGGCACTTCCTTACTGCGGCCGTGGACCCAGCTGTCAGCCTCTCCACGTGCATTCCACGTCCGATGGAAGCCGTTCCTTGACCACGTTGACCATGCCGCGCCGAGAGTACCAGGGCGGTGGATGACGGCGAGGCCTAGGAAGGGGACGACGCGGAGCCGGGGAAGACGCGGCAGTGGAAGCCCGCGCAGAGAGGAGTACGAGGGTTCACTGGTTCGGCTGCGATGTGAGGCTGCCGTCGCCGCAGGGCCTGGCCAGCGGTGGGAATAGTAGGGGGCGGTGAGGCCTCCGCGACAGCACAGCCGGCCACGGGAGGCAGGGGCATGCGGCACGACCGGCGCTGCTTTGGGCGGCTGGAGCAACAAGACCAGAGGTTGAAGAAGCACTACGGCCGTTGGATGGACATCGTACGGTCAACTTAGTAGGCCCACAAGTCAGCCTCCCACCAAGGTAGGTCCCAACCAGTAGGGGGAGTATTCATTTTTTTGTGCGTAATAAGGAGGCACTTCCGGTGGGTCCGAGCTGACAGTGGGGGGAACGTTTTTTTCGCGCAATACACTGGCCCGTCCGGTGGGTCCCAGCAGTCAGGGGGCAAATGTTTTTTTCACGAAATACGGTAGCCCGTCCGGTGGGTCCCTGCTGTCAGGTGGAGGAATCATTATTTTCCGCGTAATAAGGAGGCACTTCCTTGCTGTTGTCGTGGACCCAGCTGTCAGCCTCTCCACATACAGTCCACGTCCGATGGAAGTCGTTCCTTGACCACGCCGACCACGCTGCGCCGAGAGCACCAGGGCGGTGGACGATGGCGAGGCCTAGGAAGGGGACGACGTGAAGCCGGGGAAGACGCGACAGTGGAAGCCTGCGCGGAGAGGAGTACGAGGGTTCACTGGTTCGGCTGCGGTGTGAGGCTGTCGTCGCCGCGGAATAACAAGGGGTGTGGGTGAGTAGAGGGATGGCCTGGCCAGCGGTGGGAGTAGTAGGGGGCGGTGAGGCCTCCCCGGCATCACAGCCGGCCACGAGAGGCAGGAGCACGCGACACGACCGGCGCTGCTTTGGGCGGCTGGAGCAAGAAGACTAGAGGTTGAAGAAGCACTACGGCCGTTGGATGGACATCGTACGGTCACTGCAGCTAGAATCGTTCATATTGACTAAGTTGACAAAGCCCTTGGTACGCGTCAACTTAGTAGGCCCACATGTCAGCTTCCGAAACGGTGCGCCCCAGATGTCAGGGGGAGGAATCATTTTTTGGGCGGGTGAAGCTAGAATATCCGGGATTGAAGAAGAAGCACGACATCCGTTGGATGGACATCCAATGGCCACTGCTGCTAGAACCGTGTGTTGACTATAATAAGTTGACAAAGCCTTGCATACGCGTCAACTTAGTAGGCCCACAAGTGTGTGGGAGAGAACTTATAGCCCATTTGCGATTTGTAAGAATGTACAACCCATTTTTGAATTCTAATGGAATATACTACAACCCATTTACAGTTTGTTAAAAGTACAACCCATTTTCTAGCTAGGACAACGATTAATAATTTCAACCAACCATTCAAGACAGAATTCAATAAAATTTCCCACATTTTGATGGGATCCGAAATATTTTTATCCCGAAATTTCTAGTCAGATTAAATATAAATTTGTATCACGTAAAAATCTAACGAAACATTGCGCGCGCAACAATTAAAAAATAAGATTTTCAAAATCCATAAATAATATTTTATAAACTAATTCCGTGCTTGGTGCATTTTTTATAGTTACTGCCCAGTTTTTATAATTACATCCCATTTATTATTTTTAAAGCCCATTTTCCTGTTAAGCCTAATGCATCCCTCCTAGGAAAGATTTGCAGCCCAGCGGGGCAGAGAATAACAAGTTGACCTTGCCTCGGTATTCCTCAAAAAACGTATAGCTGGGCTAGCCATTTTCATCTTGTAAAAAATTAATATCTGGGCTGGATATCTGTCCTGGGCTAGACGGGCCACAGCCCGCCCAGTTAATACCCTGCTCTCCTCTGAACAACAACGAAAACATCGCCAAGAAAAACTCTACAGTGCTCACGCCTCAAAAACACAAATACTGCTCGAGCTGCTTCGTCCCAGCTGTCGGCCGCACCTTGTGCAATTCTCTCGTTTATTGACTACATAGGTTGACAATGGTGTGGGACCGTGATGTCAAGAAACCAGGAGGAAGCAAAAAAAAATAGTTGTACATAATAAAGAGGCACTTGCGTACGTACAGGTGTGGCCCTAGTGGGTCCCTATTGTCAACCAGGCAAAATAAAGTCATCTCCTGAATCATCATGTTCATTGACCATGTTAACAATGCTCGGCACCACGGCGAGCGCAACAACTCAAAGGATGATGGAGAGGGCCTCGCGGGCCCTACGGATGGTCTGATACAGCGCCCACTGCTCATTCAGGAAGCTAGGATCACCGGACACCTATGAGCACCTTCGAGAGACTGAGACGGCATGAAACGGTAAGGCCGCGCTTGGGAGCTCTGGTTTATTTCGCAACTGTATTAAGATACAAGTGTAATTTACTCGTCATCGGAAACAACGCGTAAAATACAGGCGTAATGAAACCGAGGGCCCGAGGTCTGTAAGTAAAACCGGCGGGTTACGCGTGTAATTTGAGAGACCGGTGTATATTTTACTAGTCGAAATCGACCAACCAAGCGCTTCGCCCGAGACCATCTGCTTTTATTTACAAGCGTCAGTTTTACAAGCCGTTTTGGTTGGAAAACGAAGATCCAATCATGGCCTAAGATGATGAGTTGGTCGGAAGATCATATGGTTTCACGTCTAACCTACCCGACTTGTTGTATAGGCTATGAATGAAACATAAGACGATGAACTTCTTAAGCACGGAAACAACAGAAGAGAATGATCTTCCTAACAAGCAAATCACTGGCATTAGATCGACATGCAAAACAATACGAAGCATTATTCTCCAGAGGCACGGTGAACAACTCGTGATGCCGCATGCCACAACATTCCAAGCTCAACTTTGCAATCAAACACAAGGCCTGGCATTACATAGACAATATTCAGAACAAACTCTTAAAATATCTTACATAAGTCAACATTCATGTGACTATGCATCTCAGCAGAGTAAATATTTACTTCTGAACTGAAGACAGGAATAGGAAGAAACGATCGACGTTGCTCACAGCAAAGGGCGTCCCACTCAAAAATATCAAATGCATGTCTTCTGGCTAACATCAATCAGCAAAAATTGATAAGGTTTTCCAATTCCAATATATTAAACTAATGTCAACTTTGATAAGCTTTTCCCATTCAAAATATGTAATGCCTATGATTGTGGAACGGGCAGGGTTTGTCATCAGTTTGTCATCTGATAGTCCGGTGGCTCAAGGTGACGACGAATGATTAGAGAACCATTTGATGAATTGTGCATGATAAAGTATTATTATGGAGGACACGAACCATCTGAACATTTTGTGCAATTCCACTCAAATCAAGCTGAGCATCCCTGTGGATTTCGTATTTATATGCTGCCAGAAAACAAAGACACATCAGCACACACATGAATATTGGCCCCAGTGTCAACCCACCAATCGGTGGACTATCAAACTGAAAGTACGGTAAACAGATTACCATACCCAGATGCCCCATCATTGTTGCTTAGAGTGACATTGACAAACTTGGAGTCCTGTCCTGGCTTCTTGGTACTTGTTTGGGCACTTGTTTGCAAAGTGTTCCTCCGAACCACAAGTAAAGCAGCCATCTCTGCAGACTAGTCATGTCACCAGCGTCTACTAATACTCTGTAAAGCTTCTCCAAATGCCTGAAAGTTCTCCAAATGAGCTGAAACTTTTTGACAATTTTTTTGGAACAAAAGAGACCCCCGAAGCTTCGTGGGAGGTTCAGAAGAGCCACGAGGAGGGCACAACCCACCAGGGTGTGCCTGAGGGGCCCGGCTTGCCCCGGTGGGTTGTGCTCACATCGAGGCCCATCTTCGCGTGAAACCGACGCCAAAAAATCCTATAAATAGAGAAACCATCAGAAATAACCCTATATCAGAAGTTCCATCGCCGCAAGCGTCTGTAGCCATGAAAAAATTATCTAGACCCCGTTCTAGCACCCTACCGGAGGGAGAAATCATCACCGGTGGCCATCTTCATCATCCCGGCGGCCACCATGATGAGGAGGGAGTAGTCCACCCTCGTGGCCGAGGGTTTGTACCAGCAGCTATGTGTTTAATATCTCTCTCTCTCTCATGTTCTTGAGATGTCACGATCTTCATGTATCGCGGGCTTTGTTAATATAGTCGGATCATATGGTGTTTTCCCCTCTCTATCTTGTTGTGAATTGAGTTTGCCCTTTGATATTTTGTTTTATCGGATTGAATACTTTTATGGATTTGAGAGCACTTGATGTATGTCTTTCTATGAATACCCGTGGAGATAATGGGGCATCATATTGATTCACTTGATATGTGTTTTGGCACTCAACTCGCAGATGCCCGAGGTGACATTGGGGTAATCTATGCATAGGGGTAGATGCATGTTCTCGTCTTTGTTTCTTCGTAGAAATCTTGGGGCACTCTTTGAGGTTCTTTGTGTTGGATTGAGTATTATGAATCTGAAATTGTTTAATGCAGATCGTATAATCAACTCATGGATACTCGCGGTGACATTGGAGTATCTAGGTGACATTAGAGTTGGTTGATGTGTATCATATGGTGTTATTTTAGTACGAACTCCTGGTTAGATCGATCGAAAAGAATAGCTTGGTGTTATTTTAGTACGAACTCTAGGATATATTGATCGGAAATAATAGCTTTGAGGTGGTTTCGTACCCTACAAAGAATTTCTTATGTTCTCCGGTAGATAGGAACTTTGGAGTGATTCTTCATCGCACATTGAGGGATGGTTATATGATCCAATTATATTAGCATTGTTGAGAGATTTCACTAGCGAAAGTATGGACCCTAGGCCTCATTTTCAAGCATTGCAATACCGTTTGTGCTCCTTTTTATTGCTACCTTGCTGTTTTTTATTGTTCCTATTACAAAAATCAATATCTACTATCATTACTACACTTGTATCACCATCTCTCCGCCGAACTAGTGCACCTATGCAATTTACCATTGTATTTGGTGTGTTGGGGACACAAGAGACTTTTTGTTATTTGGTTGCAGGGTTGTTTGAGAGAGATCATCTTCATCCTACACCTCCCACGGATTGATAGACCTTAGGTCATCCACTTGAGGGAAAATTGCTACTGTCCTACAAAACTCTACACTTGGAGGCCCAACACGAGTCTACAAGAATAAAGTGACATCAAGCTCTTTTCTGGCGCCGTTGCCGAGGAGGTGAGTGCTTGAAGATATATCTTTAGATCTTGCAATTGAATCTTTTAGTTTATTGTTTTATCACTAGTTTGGTTCATAAAAAGAAAACTAAAAAAAGGAATTGAGGTGGCCACATATTATTCGTCTTTATAATGTCTTTCGTGAAAATGATGGAAAGGAAAATTGTGCTCAATTGATAGAAGAAGAATTCTATAAAATGTTTGACAAAAATTTGTTCAATGATGAGCATGATTGCAACGTTGTTGGTCTGAACTCTTTGAATATCCATGATGCTAACAATATGCAAAGCCAAAAGCTCGGGGATGCTATGTTTGATGAAGATGATATTTTTAGTCCCCCAAGTTTTGATGAGAAATTTTACTATGATGATTGCATGCCTCCTATTTATGATGATTATATTGGTGAAAGTGGATTTGGAGAGGTCATGACTTTATTTAATGATGAATCCACTATGTTGGAAGAGGTTTCATTTGATTATGAGAACAAAGTCTCTATCTATGATAATTATTGTGATGACATGTATGCTATATTGAATAATGGTAACCATGAAACTTGTCATCATGATTATAATTTTCAACCCCGTGATAGTTATTTTGTTGAGTTTCCTCCCACTACTATTCATGAGAATAAATTTGCTTATGTGGAGGGTAACAAAATTTCTATTCTTATGTATCATAAAAATAATGCTTTATGTGATGGCTATATTGTTGAATTCATTCATGATTCTACTGAAAATTATTATGAGGGAGAAACATATGCTTCTACATATCTCAATAATATCAAGTTTCCTCTCTATGTGTTGAAAATCTTGAAGTTATGTTTGCTTTTCCTTCCTATTCTTGTTGATTCTTGCTCGCATGAATTGTTTGCTCACAAAATCCCTATGCATAGGAAGTGGTTTAGGCTTAAGTGTGATTTCCATGTGATTCATGATGCTCTTTTTCATGTTTCAATTCTTTACTTTTATGCGAGCATCATTGAAATCATCATGCCTAGCTAAAAGGTATTAAAGAAAAGCTCTTGTTGGGAGACAACCCAACATTTACCCCTATTGTTTTTGTGTGCTCACATGATTAAGCTACTATATTAATCATGTTTTATATCTTCTTTTTTCCAATAAAGTTCCAAGTAAAGCCTTTAGGATTATGTTTAGTGATAGTTGATTTGATCTTGTTGGAAAACAGAAAGTTTTGTGTCCAGTAAAACAATTTAAAAAAGTCACAGTAGTGATGAAAGCTTCTGAATTTTTTCACAAGATTGATATACAAATTCCCTACGTTTTCCTAATTTTACAGAATTTTTGGAGTAGCAGAAGTATGGTTGTTGTCCAGATCATTACAGATTGTCCTGTTTTTGACAGATTCTTTTTCAATGCATAATTTGCTTGTTTTCTAGTTTCTATGGCTTATATTGATCAGTATAAATTGTAGAAATGATATGCTACAGTAGTCATTGTGTGGAAACAATTATGAATCTTGTCTTTGACAGCACCAATGTGAATGGTTTGCTCTTTATCGTACTAACCTATCTCACGAAGTTCCATTAAGTTTTGTGCGATTGAAGTTTTCAAGTTTTGGGTGAGATATCGATATGAGGAGAATAAGGAGTGACAATACCCTAAGCTTGGGGATGAACAAGGCACCCCAAGGTGATATTCAAGGAATACCCAAGCAACTAAGCTTGGGGATGCCCCGGAAGGCATCCCCTCTTTCGTCTCCAACATTATCGGTAACCTTACTTGAGGCTATATTTTCATTCGTCACATGATATGAGTTTTTCTTGGAGTGTCATTTTATTTTGCTAGGATTTGCTTTCTATTATTTATAATAATGTTTTGCATCTTTTACTTTAATAAAAATGTCAAATATAGCCTTTGCCATGCTTATTTTGCAAGTCTATATGTGGCTGTTTGAAAACAAAAAGTTGCACGCTAGTGCGTGAATTCTTGAAAAAGTCAGAATGTGATAAAATTTTGAAACTTTTTGCACAATAAGCTATGATAAATTTTCTATAGTATGGCAATTTTCAGATTTTTTGTAGTTATGGAAGTATGAATCTTCTTGCATTATTTACAAACTGTTCTGTTTAGACAGATTGCTGTTATGTTTGCATTGTTTGCATATGTTTGCTTGTTTAATGATTCTATTTGAGGATAGAAGTATTAAATATGGAGAGGCATTTAGTATGCAATGTTAAATAATAATTTTAGTGATTTGCTACAGTAGAGAATCATAAGGTGCTGCATTGATTTATACTAACTTATCTCATGAGTTCTTGTTGAGTTTTGTGTGGATGAAGTTTTTAAGATTTAAGGAAACCGTGATATAAAAGGAATTAAGGAGACACAAGAGCTCAAGCTTGGGGATGCCAAGAAGTCTCAAGCATCTAAGCTTGGGGATGCCCAGGTAGGCATCCCACCTTTGTTCTTCAACAATTATCGGTTAGTATTGGTTGAGCCTAAGTTTTTGCTTTTTCACATGAGTTGTGCTATTATTGGAATGTCATTTTATTTTTGTTTTGCTTGATGTTTTAATAAGATATTCAGATCTGAAAGCTTTTAAATAAAAGAGAGTCCTCAAATAGCTACCTATTTACTTAATTACTCATTTGATCTTCACTTATATCTTTCCGGAGTAGTTTGTCATTTACTCTTGTGCTTCACTTATATCCTATGAGTAAATTGTTGAATGAATTGAATTTCATGAAGTTGAAATTATATATTCATATCATGCCCAGTGGTAGCTTCACATTGGGTTTAGAAAGTGAAATCTTTTGAACCTTAACAATCACAATATTGGTCATACAAGCAATTCATGAATGATTAGTATAAGGAAGAGAACTTTCACATGCAAACATATTATCTTGGGAATCTTCTATGAGTGTGGATACCCATTAATTATTTTAAAACTTGAGCAAATTAGTTGAAGTTGGACAAGGAAGACAACGTAATGAGTTATGGTTGTGTATATTTGCATAGAAGTTATATTGTCATGGATCCTCCAACATGTGGTGTTTGCCTAGGATCTTTTTGAAGGATATATGCCCTAGAGGCAATGATAAAGATGTTATTTATATTTCCTTATATCATGATAAATGTTTATTATTCATGCTAGAATTGTATTAACCGGAAACTTGATACATGTGTGAATACATAGACAAAACAAAGTGTCTCTAGTATGCCTCTACTTGACTAGCTCGTTAATCAAAGATGGTTAAGTTTCCTGACCATAGACATGTGTTGTCATTTGATGAACAGGATCACTTCATTAGGAGAATGATGTGATGGACAAGACCCATCCGTTAGCTTAGCATGTTGATCGTTCAGTTTTATTGCTATTGCTTTCTTCATGACTTATACATATTCCTTTGACTATGAGATTATGCAACTCCCGAATACCGGAGGAACACCTTATTTGCTATCAAACGCCACAACGTAACTGGGTGATTATAAAGATGTGCTACAGGTGTCTCCGAAGGTGTTTGTTGGGTTGGCATAGATCGAGATTAGGATTTGTCACTCCGAGTATCGGAGAGGTATCTCTGGGCCCTCTCGGTAATGCACATCATGATAAGCCTTGCAAGCAATGTGACTAATGAGTTAGTTGCGGGATGATGCATTACGGAACGAGTAAAGAGACTTGCCGATAACGAGATTGAACTAGGTATGATGATAACGACGATTGAATCTCGGCAAGTAACATACCGATGACAAAGGGAATAACGTATGTTGTTATTGCGGTTTGACCGGTAAAGATCTTCGTAGAATATGTAGGAACCAATATGAGCATCCAGGTTCCGCTGTTGGTTATTGATCGGAGATGTGTCTCGATCATGTCTACATAGTTCTCGAACCCGTAGGGTCCGCACGCTTAACGTTCGATGACGATTTGTATTTTGACTTTTTGAGTTATGTGTTTTGGTGACCGAAGATTGTCCAGAGTCCCAGATGAGATCACTGACATGACGAGGAGTCTCGAAATGGTCGAGAGGTAAAGTTTGATATATTGGAAGGTAGTATTCAGACACCGGAAGGGTTCCGAAGTGTATCGGGTACATACTGGAGTACCGGAGGGGTTACCGGAACCCCCCGGGGAAAGATATGGGCCATATGGGCCATAGGAGGGAGGCTAACCAGCCCACAAGGGGCTGGTGTGCCCCCCACAAGGGAGGAGGCCGAATTGGCTTAGGGAAGGGGGTGCCACCCCCCTTTCCTTCTCCTACTCCCTCTTCTTCCCACTTTCCACCTCCATGAGCAGGAAAAGAAGGGGGGCCGAATCCTACTAGGACTAGGAGTCCTAGTAGGACTCCCCCCTTATGGTGCACCCCCTAGGGCCGGCCTCCTCCCTCTCCCTCCTTTATATACGTGGGCAGGGCACCCCTTGGAGACAATAACAATTGTTCCAAGCCGTGTGCGGTGTCTCTCTCCACAGCTTGCTCCTCCGGTCATACTCACGTAGTGCTTAGGCGAAGCCCTGTGCAGATCATATCACCATCACCATCACCACACCGTCGTGCTGACGAAACTCTCCCTCGACCCTCTGCTGGATCAAGAGTTCGAGGGACGTCATCGAGCTAAACGTGTGCAGAACTCGGAGGTGTCGTACGTTCGGTACTTCACTACAAAAAAAGACACATCTGTGACATTTTGGGCCGAACGATATTTTTTCTGTCATGCTTATGACACTTATATGAAGATAATTGTGACAAAACCCGGTATCATCATAGATGTGGTGGGCTCCTACTTCTATGACAAAAAATCATGACAGAAAATGGCCTTTTCGTCCTGGGCGGGCCGGAGACGCAGCTGCATGACATTCTTTGGGCCGTCCATGACGGAAAAAACCGTGGTAGAAGCGAGGGCGAGGAAAATATCGGGGGAGTTCCCGGTTATGGTGGGTGGTCAGGGGCCGAGCGATGCGCGTTTCTCTCGTACGTACGCGCGTGTGTGAGGCGTTGGGCTCTAACTGAACCCGAGCGATTGCACTGCAAGCTACGCGTTACTGAACCCGAGCGATCGATTGATCCCTTGCTGTTAACTGAACCCGAGTGATTCCTTCGCTACTGCTGGTAACTGAAGCCGATTGATGCTGCCTCTGGATAAACAGTGAGCGTTGTTGGGGGGGTGATAACCCACAAGTATAGGGGATCAATTGTAGCCTCTTTCGATAAGTAAGAGTGTCGAACCCAATGAGTAGCTAAAGGTAGAACAAATATTCCCTCAAGTTCTATCGACCACCGATACAACTCTACGCACGCTTAGCGTTCGCTTTACCTAGAACAAGTATGAAACTAGAAGTACTTTGTAGGAGTTTTCAGAATGGTTTGCAAGAAAATAAAGAGCATGCAAATAAAAGCTAGGGGCTCTTAAGGTAAAGAAACAATAAAGTAAATATAGCGAGTGTGGAAAAGTGGTGGCAGGAGTTGCGAAATTGTCCCTTAAGCAATTGACTACTTTACTAGACCGATAGAAAGTTTTATGTGGGAGAGGCCACTGCTAGCATGTCATCCCTGACTTGGAATTCTATGCACTTATGATTGGAACTATTAGCAAGCATCCGCAACTACTAACGTTCATTAAGGTAAAACCCAACCATAGCATTAAGATATATTGGTCCCCCTTCAATCCCGTATGCATCAATTTCTATACTAGGTTGAAGCTTCTGTCACTCTTGCCCTCCAATACATAGTCCTATCAACATACAACTAACCCTATGGTGTGATCCACACGCGCGCTCATATGATGGGCACCAAAGGACAGCAACATAACCACAAGCAAATTAAATCAATCATAGCAATTCATCAACCACCGATAGGACAACGAAAATCTACTCAGACATCATAGGATGGCAACACATCATTGGATAATAATATTAAGCATAGAGCACCATGTTCAAGTAGAGGGTACAGCGGGTTGCGGGAGAGTGGACCGCTGTAGATAGAGGGGGGAAGGTGATGGAGATGTTGGTGAAGATGGCGGAGGTGTTGGTGAAGATCGCGGTGATGAGGATGGTGGCCACGGCAACGTTCCGGCGCCACGGGAGGAGAGGGGGAGAGGGGCCCTCTTCTTCCTCTTCTTCCTTGACCTCCTCCCTAGATGGGAGAAGGGTTTCCCCTCTAGTCCTTGGCCTCCATGGCGTGGGAGGGGCGAGAGCCGCTCTGAGATTGGATCTATTTCTCTGTCTCTCTCTGTTTATGCGTTCTCTTTCGCTGCCCTTTCACCGTTTCATATATATATATGGAGATCCGTAACTCCGATTGGACTGAAACCTTCACCGTGATTTTTACCAAAAATTAGCTTTATTGTGGCCAAAGAAGGGCATCAACCGCCTTACGGGTGGCCCACGAGGGTCAGGGGTGCGCCCAGGGGGGCAGGGGCGCCCCCTGCCTCGTGGCCACCTCGGGCACCGTCTCGCGTGGATTTTTCTTCCGGAATTTTCCAAATATTCCAAAAATAAGCTCTGTCCGTTTTTATCCCATTTGGATTCCGTTTGACATGGATATTCTGCGAAACATAAAACATGCAACAAACAGGAACTGGCACTGGGCACTGGATCAATATGTTAGTCCCAAAAAAAGTATAAAACTTTGCCAAAAAGTATATGAAAGTTGCATAATATTGGCATGGAACAATCAAAAATTATAGATACGACGGAGACGTATTAGCATCCCCAAGGTTAATTCATGCTCGTCCTTGAGTAGGTAAATGATAAAAAAGATAATTTTTGATGTGGAATGCTACCTAGCATAATCTTGATCATGTATCTAATCATGGCGTGAATATTAAGACACGAGTGATTCAAAGCAATAGTCTATCATTTGACATTAAGACAATAATACTTCAAGCATACTAATAAAGCAATCATGTCTTTTCAAAATGACATGGCCACAGAAAGTTATCCCTACAAAATCATATAGTCTGGCTATGCTCCATCTTCACCACACAAAATATTCAAATCATGCACAACCCCGATGATAAGCCAAGCAATTGTTTCATACTTTTGACGTTCTCAAACCTTTTCAACTTTCACGCAATACATGAGCGTGAGCCATGGACATAGCACTGTAGGTGGAATAGAATGGTGGTTGTGGAGAAGACAAAAAGGAGAAGATAGTCTCACATCAACTAGGCGTATCAACGGGCTATGGAGATGCCCATCAATATATATCAATGTGAGTGAGTAGGGATTGCCATGCAACGGATGCACTAAGAGCTATAAGTGTATGAAAGCTCAAACTGGAAACTAAGTGGGTGCGCATCCAATTTGCTTGCTCATGAAGACCTCGGGCGTTTGAGGAAGCCCATCATCGGAATATACAAGCCAAGTTCTATAATGAAAATTCCCACTAGTATATGAAAGTGATAACTCAAGAGACTCTCTATATGAAGAACATGGTGCTACTCTAAAGCACAAGTGTGGTAAAAGGATAGTAACATTGCCCCTTCTCTCTTTTTCTCTCATTTTTTTGGTGGGCTTCTTTGGCCTCTTTTTTTTATTTGGG
>NC_057802.1:58946396-58958250 GCF_018294505.1 Triticum aestivum
CTCTTCTTGGACAGCGGGGTAATCCTCAATATATGGTTCAACATAAGCATTAGAAGCATAATCATCATAGCAATATTTAAGTATGGCAAAAATTTCAGATTTGTAAAGAGTAGCACCATACGTTTCAATCAAAGAAGCAATTTCATAAGCACCCTTAAAAGCAACAAATTCTTCAATTTGTTGAATATCATAGTAACTATAAACACCCTTAGCATACGAAGATAAGATTCCATTATCAATAAACTCACATTGGTAGGGAAGGTGTTTCTTAGGGTTTTTAGAACAACAGGTAACATCATACATATAACATAAATTCCAAGCATAGCATTGCAAACAATGAATTTGTCCCAATAGAATTTTCCCTTTTTCAGATATTCCGTGTCACGCATAACAAGCATGCTCATCTAAAGATTTGCCCTCAACTAAGCTAGTTGGGGATTCAGCACGAGCACATAGGGATCGAAGATGATCCAAGTAATAAGCTTCCGGAGTGTGATAGATTTTGAGTGGTTCTTCAACCATTGGTTCAGTAGGTACAACTAATTTTTTTGGTATTTTCTGTTTCCTACCCATAACTAAAGATAGAAAACAACTAAGAACAGCAAATAATAATTACTTAATGATAAAGCAAACAAGCACACACGAGAATATTCACCCCACGCTATTGCTCCCCGCCAACGGCGCCAGAAAAAGGTCTTGATAACCCACAAGTATAGGGGATCAATTTTAGCCTCTTTCGATGAGTAAGAGTGTCGAACCCAACGAGGAGCTAAAGGTAGAATAAATATTCCCTCAAGTTCTACCGACCACCGATACAACTCTACGCACGCTTAGCGTTCGCTTTACCTAGAACAAATATGAAACTAGAAGTACTTTGTAGGAGTTTTCGGAAAGGTTTGCAAGAAAATAAAGAGCACGTAAATAAAAGCTAGGGGCTGTTAAGGTAAAGAAACAATAAAGTAAATATAGCGAGTGTGGAAAAGTGGTGGTAGGAGTTGCGAAATTGCCCCTTAAGCAATTGACTACTTTACTAGACCGATAGCACGTTTTATGTGGGAGAGGCCACTGCTAGCATGTCATCCCTGACTTGGAATTCTATGCACTTATGATTGGAACTATTAGCAAGCATCCGCAACTACTAACGTTCATTAAGGTAAAACCCAACCATAGCATTAAGATATATTGGCCCCCCTTCAATCCCGTATGCATCAATTTCTATGCTAGGTTGAAGCTTCTGTCACTCTTGCCCTCCAATACATAGTCCTATCAACATACAACTAACCCTATGGTGTGATCCACGCGCGCGCTCATATGATGGGCACCAAAGGACAGCAACATAACCACAAGCAAATTAAATCAATCATAGCAATTCATCAACCACCGATAGGACAACGAAAATCTACTGAGACATCATAGGATGGCAACACATCATTGGATAATAATATTAAGCATAGAGCACCATGTTCAAGTAGAGGGTACAGCGGGTTGCGGGAGAGTGGACCGCTGTAGATAGAGGGGGGAAGGTGATGGAGATGTTGGTGAAGATGGCGGAGGTGTTGGTGAAGATCACGGTGATGATGATGGTGGCCACGGCAGAGTTCCGGCGCCACCGGAGGAGAGGGGCCCCCTTCTTCCTCTTCTTCCTTGACCTCCTCCCTAGATGGGAGAAGGGTTTCCCCTCTGGTCCTTGGCCTCCATGGCGTGGGAGGGGCGAGAGCCCCTCCGAGATTGGATCTATTTCTCTGTCTCTCTCTGTTTATGCGTTCTCTTCCGCTGCCCTTTCACCGTTTTGTAAATATATGGAGATCCGTAACTCCGATTGGACTGAAACCTTCGCCGTGATTTTTTTTAGCAAAAAATAGCTTTATTGCGGCCGAAGAAGGGCATCAACCGCCTTATGGGTGGCCCATGAGGGTCGGGGGCACGCCCAGGGGGGCAGGGGCGCCCCCCTGCCTCGTGGCCACCTCGGGCACCGTCTCGCGTGGACTTTTCTTCCGGAATTTTCCAAATATTCCAAAAATAAGCTCCGTCCGTTTTTATCCCGTTTGGATTCCGTTTGATATGGATATTATGTGAAACATAAAACATGCAACAAACAAGAACTGGCACTGGGCACTGGATCAATATGTTAGTCCCAAAAATAGTATAAAAAGTTGCCAAAAGTATATGAAAGTTGCATGATATTTGCATGGAACAATCAAAAATTATAGATACGACGGAGACGTATCAGGGGGTTTGGATGAACAATTCCCGGTGGGGGGTTGGATGAAAAGGACCCCGTGGTGTTGCCGCTGGATGAACAGGACCCCGATCGATCGAGCCGGTTGGGCATGGATGAACAGGACTCCGTGGAAGGCTGGATGAACATGACTCCGTGGAGGGAAGGTTGAACAGTAGCCGGTGGAGGTCTGGTTGAGCAGTAGCCGGTGAAGGGCTGGATGAACAGTAGCCCATGGAGGGGTGGTTGAACAGGACCCCGTGGAGAGGGCTGGTTAAATAGTAGCCGGTGGAGGAGCACGCGGTGGAGGCTGGATGAACAGGAGCCCGTGGATGAACAGTCGCAGGTGGAGGCTGGAGGAGGTCAACGGTGTATGAACAGTAGCCCGTGGAGGCAGTCGACAGTGGAGATGAATAGTATCCCGTGGAGTCCCATTTTGCAGTACGCCACACCCCTCCCGATGAACAGGACCCCCGTTTCGACCGTAGCGCTCCAACACAAGTCCGTTTCCTCCGTTTTGCGGTACGCCACACCCCTCCCGATCAATAGGACCCTGTTTCGACCGTATGAGGTCCATTTCCTCCATTTTGCGGTACGCCAGACCCCTCCCGATGAACAGGATCCCGTTTCGACCATGGCCGGTCGAACATAAGGCCGTTTCCTCCGTTCTGCAGTACGCCAGGCCTCGTTTCCATCGGCTGTTCCGTCCAAGCCGGTTGGCTCCGGATGAACAGCACGTGCTCCGTTGCCTCCCTATGAACACGACACATTCCGTTGCCTCCCCATGAACACGACAATGACGCAGTTTCTCCATTCTGACCCAGCCATGTACACGAGCCCTGCCCATATGTATGCGAGAGTAAGCATTCAAGACCCCGCCCGTGTGTACGTACGTGGCCGTATTTACTTTCTTGCACCCTGGCCGCTGTACGTACGTGTACATGCTACGTGCGCGCCTCTACTACGACACGTGCGCGCCTCTACATCGACCAGTATGTACGTAGACGTTCGCGACCAGAATGACAATGCTACGTATGCTTCGACCACGTGGGTCCCGACTGTCAGGCACTTCCTTGCGTGTGAAGATGTAGCTGGTGAGTCCCAGCAGTTAGGGGGGCGAATCATTTTTTTGCCCGTAATATGGACTTACTTCCTTGCGTGCGTAGATGTAGATGGTGGGTCCCAACAGTCAGGGGGAAACGTTTTTTTTTCACAAAATACGGTGGCCCGTCCGGTGGGTCCCTGCTGTCAGGTGGAGGAATCATTATTTTCCGCGTAATAAGGAGGCACTTCCTTGCTGCGGCCGTGGACCCAGCTGTCAGCCTCTCTATCTACAGTACTCTTGCGATGGAAGTCGTTCCTTGACCACGTTGACCACGCCGCGCCGCGAGCACTAGAGCGGTGGACGACGGCGAGGCCTAGGAAGGGGACGACGTGGAGCCGGGGAAGACGCGACAGTGGATGCCCACGTGGAGAGGAGTACGAGGGTTCACTGGTTCGGCTGCGGTGTGAGGTTGCCGTCGCCGCAGAAGAACAGGGGGTGTGGGTGAGTAGAGGGATGGCCTGGCCAGCGGTGGGAGTAGTTGGGGGCGGTGAAGCCTCCGCGGCAACACAGTCGGCCACGGGAGGCAGTACCAGGCGGCACGACCAACGTTGCTTTGGGTGGCTGGAGCAAGAAGACCAGAGGTTGAAGAAGCACGACGACCGTTGGATGGACATCGTACGGTCACTGCAGCTAGAATCGTTTATATTGACTAAGTTGACAAAGCCCTTGGTACGCGTCAACTTAGTAGGCCCACAGGCCAGCCTCCAAAATGGTGCACCCCAGATGTCAGGGGGAGGAATCATTTTTTGGGCGGCTGAAGCTAGAATATCCGAGATTGAAGAAGAAGCACGACATCCGTTGGATGGACATCCAATGGCCACTGCTGCTAGAACCGTGTGTTGACTATAAGTTGATAATGCCTTGCATACGCGTCAACTTAGTTTTTCTTAGGGGACGCGTCAACTTAGTAGGCCCACAAGTGTGTGGCAGAGAACATATAGCCCATTTGCGATTTGTAAGAATGTACATCCCATTTTTGAATTCTAATGGAATTTACTACAGCCCATTTACAGTTTGTTAAAAGCACAACCCATTTTTTAGCTAGGACAACGATTAATAATTTCAACCAACCGTTCAAAACAGAATTCAATAAAATTTCGCACATTTTGATGGGATCCGAAATATTTTTATCCCGAAATTTCTAGTCAGATTAAATACAATTTCAATATAAATTTGTATTACATAAAAATACAACGAAACATTGCGCGCTCAACAATTAATGAAATTAAAAATTTCAAAATCCAAAAAATATATTTTATAAACTAATTACCTGTTGGTTGCATTTTTTATAGTTACTGCCCAATTTTTATAATTACATCCCATTTATTATTTCTTAAAGCCCATTTTCTTGTTAAGCCTAATGCATCCCTCCTAGGAAAGATTTGCAGCCCGGCGGGGCGGAGAATAAAAAGTTGACCTTGCCTAGGTATTCCTCAAAAAAAAGTATAGCTGGGCTAGCCATTTTCAGCTTGAAAAAAATTATATCTAGGCTGGATATCTAGCCTAGGCTAGACGGGCCAGAGCCTGCCCAGTTAATACCCTGCTCTCCTCTAAACAACAACGAAAACATCGCTCAAGAAAAACTCTGCAGTGCTCACACCTCAAAAACACAAATACTGCTCGAGCTGCTTGGTCCCAGCTGTCGGCCGCTCCTTGTGCATTTCTCTCGTTTATTGACTACATAGGTTGAAAATGGTGTGGGACCGTGATGTCAGGAAACCAGGAGGAAGCAAAAAAAATATAGTTGTACATAATAAGGAGGCACTTGCGTACGTACGGCTATGGCCCTAGTGGGTCCCTACCATCATCCAGTCAAAATAAAGTCATCTCCTGAATCCTCATATTCGTTGACCATGTTGACAATGCTCGGCGCCACAGCGAGCGCAAAAACTCGAAGGACGACGGAGAGGGCCTCGCAGGCCCTACGGATGGTCTGATACAGCGCTCGCTGCTCATTCAGGAAGCCAGGATCATCGGACACATATGAGCACCTTCGAGAGACTGAGATGGCATGAAACGGTAAGGCCGCGCTTGGGAGCTCTGGTTTATTTCACACCTGTATTAAGATACAAGTGTAATTTACTCGTCAACGGAAACAACGCGTAAAATACAGGCATAATGAAACAGAGGGCCCGAGGTCTGTAACGAAAACTGGCGTGTTATGCGTTTAATTTGAGAGACCAGTGTATATTTTACTAGTCGAAATCAACCAACCAAGCGCTTCGCCCGAGACCATCTGCTTTTATTTACAAGCGTCAGTTTTACAAGCGGTTTTGGTTGGAAAACGACGATCCAATCACGGCCTAAGATGATGAGTTGGTCGGAAGATCATATGGTTTCACCTCTAACCTACCCGAGTTGTCGTATAGGCTATGAATGAAACATAAGACAATGAACTTCTTAAGCACAGAAACAACAAAAGAGGATGATCTTCGTAACATGCAAATCACAGGCATTAGCTCAACATGCAAAACAATATGAAGCATTATTCAGGAGGCACGGTGAACAGCTCGTGATGCCGCATGCCACAACATTCCATAGACAACATTCAGAACAAACTCACAAGGCCTGGCATTACATAGACAAAATTTAGAACAACTCTTAAAATACCTTACATAAGTCAACATTCATGTGACTGCATCTCAGCAGAGTAAATATTTCTGAACTGAAGACAGGAATAGGAAAAAAATATCGACGTTGCTCACAGCAAAGGGCGTCCCACCCAAAAATATCAAATGCATGTCTTCTGGTTAACATCAATGAGAAAAATTTGACAAGGTTTTCCAATTCCAATATATTAAACTAATTTATTCTTGCTAACACCAATGATTAAACTTTGACAAGCTTTTCCCATTCAAAATATGTAATGCCTATGATTGTGGAACAGGCAGGGTTTGTCGTCAGTTTGTCACCTGATAGTCCGGTGGCTTGATGTCGCTTGAAGCTACATCGGTATTTTCCCAAAGAGGAAGGGATGATGCAGCACAACGGCGGTAGGTATTTCCCTCAGATATAAAACCAAGTTTATCAAACCTGTAGGAGAACCAAGCAAACACAATGTAACAACCCCTGCACACAAATAACAACACCTCGCAACCCGACGTGTCAAAGGGGTTGTCAATCCCTTTCGGGGTACGGCGCCAGAAAGTGCGTGATGACGAGAGAAAGTTGTAATAGATTGAAATAATAGATCGCAAATAAAATAAAGTGCAAAAAATTATTTTTGTAATTTTGGTTTAATAGATCTGAATAAAAAGAGCAAATAAAATAGATCGCAAAACAAATATATGAGAAAGAAGACGCAGGGGCCGTAGGTTTCACTAGTGGCTTATCTCGAGAAAGATAGCAAATGGTGGGTAAACAAATTACGGTTGGGCAATTGATAGAACTTCAAATAATTATGAAGATATCCAGGTAATGATCATTACATAGGCATCACGTCCAAGATTAGTAGACCAACTCCTGCCTGCATCTACTACTATTACTCCACACATCAACCGCTATCCAGCATGCATCTAGTGTATTAAGTTCATGGAAAAACGGAGTAATGCAATAAGAATGATGGCATGATGTAGACAAGATCCATTATCTATTGCGGCAGATAGGGATCCCATCTATTTATCCTTAGTAGGAATGATACATACGTGTCGGTTCCCTTTCTGTCACTGGGATCAAGCACCGTAAGATCGAACCCACTACCGGGCACCTCTTCCCATTGCAAGATAAATAGATCAAGTTGGACAAACAAAACCCAAATATCGGGGAAGAAATACGAGGATATAAGAGATCATGCATATAAGAGATCAAAGAAACTCAAATAACTTTCATGGATATAAAAAGATATAACTGATCATAAACTCGAAGTTCATCAGATCCCAACAAACACACAGCAAAAGAGATACATCATATGGATCTACAAGAGACCATTGTATTGAGAATTCAGCGAGAGAGAGGAAGCCATCTAGCTACTAACTACGGACTCGAAGGTCTACACAGAACTACTCACGCATCATCGGAGAGGCACCAATGGAAGTGGTGAACCCCTCCGTGATGGTGTCTAGATTGGATTTGGTGGTTCTGGACTCTACGGCGGCTGGATGAATATTTCATCGACGCTTCTAGGGTTCTGGTATTTTTGGGGTATTTATAGAGCAAAGAGGCGGTTCGGGGGGCACCCGAGGTGGGCACAACCCACCAGGGCACGCCTGGGCCTCCTGGCGCGCCCTGGTGGGTTGTGCCCCCCTCGGGGCACCCCCCAGGTGCAACCAGGGCCCATTGCCTTCCTTCTGGCCCATAAAAAATCATCATGGAGTTTCGTGGCATTTGGACTTCGTCTGATATTGATTTCCTGCGATGTAAAAAACATGGAAAAACATCAACTGACACTTGGTACTATGTCAATAGGTTAGTACCAAAAAATGATATAAAATGACTATAAAATGATTATAAAACATTCAAGATTGATAATAAAACAGCATCGAACAATCAAAAATTATAGATACGTTGGAGACGTATCGGCATCCCCAAGCTTAACTCCTACTCGTCCTCGAGTAGGTAAGTGATAAAAATAGAATTTTTGATGTGGAGTGCTGTTCATCTAGTCATATCATATTATTTTCTTTATATCATGGACATTTGGACTTTTATGTGATTCAAAGCAATAGTCTAGTTTTGACATAATAATTTAGATACTCAAGCATATCAACAAGCAACCATGTCTTTCAAAATGTCAATGCTAAAACAAGCTATACCTAGCCCATCATGCTCAAACATTGATCCATTCATGAAACACACTCGAATATTAACTACACCCAATACTTGAGCATGATCATATTGCCTCCTAGTTGGTACTTTTGTAAGAGAAGATGGAGACTCAAATTCAAAATAAAAATTGCATAAAGTAAAAGAAAGGCCCTTCACAGAGGGAAGTAGGGATTTGTAGAGGTGCCAGAGTTGAAAGTGAAAAATTAGAGATAAAAACATTTTGGGAGGTGTATCCATCCCACCCATGAAAACGACGTAAAGCTACGAACACTTTCCATGCTAGATATGCCATAGGCGGTTCCCAAACAGAAAATAAAGTTTATTCCTTTTCCACCATTCTTTCACTTTCCATGGCTAGCCGTATCCACGGGTGCCTTCCATACCAACATTTTCCAAGAATTTATTATTTGACAACATAAAGTAAACTCATTTTTGCATTTCGAGACTGGGCATCCCTAAAACCTTTGCCTTACTCTCGTGCAATGACAAGTGAATAAACACTCATCGTGAGAATAGCACATCCAGCATGGAAAATATTAGCCACCCGTTACTGTTCCGCGAGCGAAACAAACACACAAAAGAGAAGTTTATTTTGAAAATTAGAGATGGCACATGCAAATTTGCTTAGAACGGCAAAAGAATACCGCATATAGGTAGATATAGTGGACTCATGTGGCAAAACTGGTTTAAAGGATTTTGGATGCACAAGTAGAAGTCGTACATAGTGCAAAATGAAGGCTAGCAAAAAGATTGAGAAGCGACCAACCAAGAAACGAATAATCTCGTAAGCAAGGATTAAGCATAATTAACACCGAATAATGCAACACAAGTAGGATATAATTTTCATTGCATGATTATTGACTTTCGTGCATGCATAGGGAATCACAAACCTTAACACCAATATTCTTACTAGAGCACAATTACTCATCAACATAACTCACATATCACATCATCATATCTCAAAACTATTTCTAAGAATCACGTTTATTTTGTCCAATGATCTTCATGACATTTTTTACTTTATCCTTCTTGGATATCTACCACTTTGGGACTAATTTTCATGTGTTGCTTTTCATAAGCTCAAACAAGTATAAGTGAAGATCATGAGCATAAATTTTTTTCTCTCTCTCAAAATGATTTAAGTGAAGCAAAAGAGAATTTCTTCAAAATTTTACTAACTCTCAAATAAATCTAAGTGAAGCAAGAGAGCATTTCTTCAAAAATACTAAGCACAACGTGCTCAAAAATATATAAGTGAAGCACTAGAGCAAGTCCTAGCTCATAAAGGATTTAAGTGAAGCAAAGAGAGCAATTCTAACAAGTCATGATATAATTTTGGCTCTCTCAAATAGGTGTGTCCAGCAAGGATTGATGACTTAAAACACAAAATAAAACAAGCAAAGACACATATCATACAAGACGCTCCAAGCAAAACACATATCATGTGACGAATAATAATATAGCCTCGAGTAAAATACCGATAGTTGTTGGAAAAAAGCGGGGATGCCACTCGGGGGCATCCCCAAGCTTAGTTGGTTGCTCATTCTTGGATAATATCTTGGGATGCTGGGGTATCCCCAAGCTTTGGCTCTTACATCCTTCCTTCATCCATCGTAAGATAACCCAAAACTTGAAAACTTCAATCACACAAAACTCAACAAAACTTTCGTGAGATCCGTTAGTATAAGAAAGCAAACCACTACTATAAGTGCTGTATCAAACCAATTCATATTTTGTTTTTGTATTATATCTACTGTATTCCAACTTTTCTATCGCGAAAACTCATCAAAGAAAACCATAGAGCCATCAAAATAAGTACACAACACAAAGAAAACGGAATCTGTCAAAACAGAATAGTCTGTAGTAATCTGACTTTAGAGAATACTTCTGTAACACCAAAAATTCTAGCAAAATAGGAAGACCTGGGTAATTTGTATATTGATCTGCTACAAAAAGAATCAGGGCAAAAGCTCTTTTCTGTGATTTATTAAAATTATTTTTGTGAGCATAAAGTTTATGTCTTTTTTCAGCAAGATCAAACAACTATCACCCAAGAAGATCCTATAGGCTTTACTTGGCACAAACACTAATTCAAACATAAAAAGAACATCATACCAGTAGCATAATTGTGTAAACACTCAAGAACAGAAAACAAAAAGAAAAAATAAATTTTATTCATTGGGTTGCCTCCCAACAAGCGCTATAGTTTTACGCCCTTAGCTAGGCGCAAGGCAAGGATCTAAGTTTTGTCATATTTGTCTAACTCTTCAATCAAACACTTAGAATCCCTCAAAGAGTTAGCTTAAAGATTTTCAATAACGACACTCCTAGGAATAAATTCAAAGATTTCATTCTTGCAAAAAGGATCTCTTATCACTTCAACAAAATCAGGGTTGATACTAATCATCTTCAGATCTCCTTTATTGCTATCACTAGAAGTTGCACCCTTATTTTTAGATCTCCTACCCTTTACGGGAGTTTCCTCAATAATTTTAGTGGTCGTAAAAGCCATTCTTAGATTACTAAAGATTTCTTCCAATTTATTGATCCAAGACAGACTTTCTTCTATTCTTTCATGGATTAAAGTGCCCCTCTCCTTTAACAACTTAAAAATATCGCCCGCTTTTGACCCAAGATTAGTGACAAAATTATGCATCTTTTTATTTATAATTTCTATATGATCTTCGGTGAGCATTTTCTTTTCGATAGCATCTAGTCTTTCCATAACATGCTCAAGAGTCAAAATTGTTTCATTAACCATAAGAGGTGGTGAGCCTACTAAATTTCCAATAGCATTAAGAGCATCAAAAGGAGGACTCATTAAGAAATTTCCACCGGTAATCGTATCAAGGACGAACCTATACCAAGTGGTGATGCCAACATAAAAACAACGCAGAAGCACAACGGTAGATTGCTTATGGATAGATCTATTATGAGCATTGCAAATTCTATACCAAGCATCTTTTAAACTTTCTCCTCCCCTTTGTTTAAAGTTGAGAACCTCGTTCTCGGGAGTGCAAGCAATAGAGGAGGAATTATCCATAACGGCAAACAAGATCTCACACACAAGAACAGATCCGGCAAGGAAACGGCGAATGGAAAAAGAGAGGCGAATAAAACAACAAATTTTGTGAAGTGGGGGAGAGGAAAACGAGAGGCAAATGGCAAATAATGTAAATTGCAAGGAGATGAGATTTGTGATTAGGAACCTGGTTATGTTGAAGATCCTCCCCGGCAACGGCGCCAGAAATTCCTTTTGATGTCGCTTGAAGCTACGTCGGTATTTCCCCAAAGAGGGAGGGATGATGCAGCACAACGGCGGTAGGTATTTCCCTCAGATATGAAACCAAGGTTATCGAACCAGTAGGAGAACCAAGCAAACACAACTTAAACACCACCTGCACACAAATAACAACAGCTCACAACCCAATGTGTTAAAGGGGTTGTCAATCCCTTTCGGGATACGGCGCCATAAATTGCGTGATGACGGGAGAAAGTTGTAATAGATTGAAATAATAGATCGCAAATAAAATAAAGTGCAGCAAAGTATTTTTGTATTTTTGGTTTAATAGATCTGAATAAAAAGAGCAAATAAAATAGATCGCAAAGCAAATATATGAGAAAGAAGACCCGATGGCCGTAGGTTTCACTAGTGGCTTCTCTCGAGAAAGATAGCAAACGGTGGGTGAACAAATTACGGTTGGGCAATTGATAGAACTTCAAATAATTATGACGATATCCAGGCAATGATCATTACATAGGCATCA
>NC_057802.1:58958304-58961643 GCF_018294505.1 Triticum aestivum
GTCCAAGATTAGTAGACCGACTCCTGCCTGCATCTACTACTATTACTCCACACATCGACCGCTATCCAGCATGCATCTAGTGTATTAAGCTCATGGAAAAACGGAGTAATGCAATAAGAACGATGACATGATGTAGACAAGATCCTTTATCTATTGCGGCAGATAGGGATCCCATCTTTTTATCCTTAGTAGCAACGATACATACGTATATGTTCGCTTTCTATCACTAGGATCAAGCACCGTAAGATCGAACCCACTACCGGGCACCTCTACCCATTGCAAGATAAATAGATCAAGTTGGCCAAACAAAACCCAAATATCAGAGAAGAAATACGAGGCTATAAGAGATCATGCATACAAGAGATCAAAGTAACTCAAATAACTTTCATGGATATAAAAAGATATAACTGATCATGAACTCAAAGTTCATCAGATCCCAACAAACACACCGCAAAAGAGTTACATCATATGGATCTCCAAGAGGCCATTGTATTGAGAATTCAGCGAGACAGAGGAAGCCATCTAGCTACTAACTACGGACCCGAAGGTCTACAAAGAACTACTCACGCATCATCGGAGTGGGACCAATGGAAGTGTTGAACCCCTCCGTGACGGTGTCTAGTTTGGATCTGGTGGTTCTGGACTCTGCGGCGGCTGGATGAATATTTCGTCGACGCTTCTAGGGTTCTGGATTTTTTTGGGTATTTATAGAGCAAAGAGGCGGTCCGGGGGGCACCCGAGGTGGGCACAACCCACCAGGGCGCGCCTGGGCCTCCTGGCGCGCCCTGGTGGGTTGTGCCCCCCTCGGGGCACCCCCCCAGGTGCAACCAGGGCCCATTGCCTTCCTTCTGGCCCATAAAAAATCATCATGGAGTTTCGTGGCATTTGGACTTCGTTTGATATTGATTTCCTGCAATGTAAAAAACATGGAAAAAACAGCAACTGGCACTTGGCACTATGTCAATAGGTTAGTACCAAAAAATGATATGAAATGACTATAAAATGATTATAAAACATCCAAGATTGATAATAAAACAACATGGAACAATAAAAAATATAGATACGTTGGAGACGTATCATGGCTCAAGGTGACAACGAATGATTAGAGAACCATTCGATGTATTGTGCATGATGAAGTATTATGGAGGACACGAACCATCTGAACATTTTGTGCAGTTCCACTAAAATCAAGCTGAGCAACCTTGTGGATTTCGTATTTATGCTGCAAGAAAACAAAGACACATCAGCACACACATGAATATTGGCCCAGTGTCAACCCACCAATCGGTGGACTAACAAACTGAAAGTACGGCAAACAGATTACCATACCCAGATGCCCCATCATTGTTGCTTAGAATGACATTGACAGACTTGGAGTCCTGTCCTGGCTTCTTGTACTTGTTTGGGAACTTTTTGCCCAGCGCACTCCACGTGTTTTAGAGTTGCCGATTCTCTGTGCAGAATAGTCGTGTCACCAGCGTCTACTAATACTCTGTAAAGCTTCTCGATCATTCCTAGTGTAATGTAGTGCAAACAGTGACCGCTTCTTTCTGCAAAGTGGTAAGACCAACTGGACCCACTAATGTAGCAGTTTGCCTTAGACACATTGGCTCCTTTTGTGCAGTTCAACTAAAATCAAAGTCGGAATAAAACCGAGCTTTAATTTTGATATCCCTGTAAGCAACAATAGGTATAAGGGAAACAATTACTGAGAAATAACCGTTGATGACTTGTACTCCCAGAAGAAAAGCATCTACTGATCTACCTTATCTTAATGGGAAACAAAGCAGGAGAGTAGCAATTCTCAATCAGTGAGATTCATTCATATTAACTGAGACATTATCTTAACAATGCCTTGTTTCAACATGTATAAAGAACGACAAAGCAGAAAAGTATCATTCCCAAAACAATGCGACTGATTCATTTTAACAGAGACATTATCTTAACAATACCTTGGTTAAACATGTAGAAAGAACTACAAAGCAGGATAGTACCATTTGTAAAACACTGTAACTGATATATAATAACAGAGACATAATCTGAACAATACATTTCTTAAACATGTACTCCGGCCGATTCCTAACAGAAATGGTACTCCCGCTCATCCCTAACAAGTGTTGCAGTTTTGAACTAAGATTCAGTAGTTAATTCTGAAGAAAGTCAGTACTGACCTTTTTCGAGAGTACGCAAATTGCGTACCATAGCTTTATAGAAGAACAGAATTACAAGTACAAAACGACTACCACTCGCTGCGAACAACGAGCGTAGCACCCACTCCACAACCGGCTAGTCCAAGGACAGTCAGCAACGACAACACAACTACGACGCAAAAGGCCCAACCCTAATTCGAAAACCTCGCCGCGTCTCGACCGACGTCAGTCACCTCCGAAGAACAGCAGCTCTCGCTAAGCTTCCCTCGTCAACGCACTATCCCCCATTGATGCCTAAAGGAGGTGGCAAGAGGATGGCAGGACTCGATCCGACCTGAGAAAGGCACCGTCTTGGATTCACCACCGACGACCGTACATTGCACCGGAGAAGAACGAACTAGGGCAGCGGCGAACACCGGTGGAGCGCAACATAGGACCTCCAAACCATGTCTCCTGGCACAATGCTCCCAACAAAGAGATGACATCGAAGACGCCGCCATCATGCTGATTCCACACCGAATCAAGTCTTTCGCCCGGAGACAACGGCCAACACCAAGAAGACAAGAAAAATGGCGACACACTCGGCGACGCCTCCAGGGAGGGGAACGACACCCGCAGATGCCATCGCCGCCGGCCCGGCCAGAACCGGATAGGATTTTCACCTGTAATGTCACTCATCTCCACACCTCAAGGTTTGGGGAGGCACTGTCCATGAATCCTCGCACCGCCATCACCGCAGCAAATTGCTGACGAAGCTACACAACCGTGATCCTCCAACACTAGCACTGCCGAGAGAACACGCCACCAACAATCCAGACGAGGAGCCGCCGCATCCTACCACGCCGTGCGAGGGCCTACTCCACCACGTCGGCCTTCACCCGCACCAGGGACTGCTAGGCGATGGAGACAACACCAAAGTCCCAGATCGAATCTGAGATGATTCAGATCCGGCCAACACCTCCATCCACAATCCAGCGCCCGCGCCTCCAAGAGAACCACCGCAAGCCCCTCACGAGGAGGCAGCCGGCCGCCTGCTGCCCACAGGATCTCCTTCCTGGCTGGGCCTCCTTGGCGGTGCCGCCACCATCAGCGCCCGCGCCCGCGCACCACCAACCTCCACCACTCTGCAGCAACTCACCTGGATCTGCCTCTCCATTGCGCTCTCCGCCGTGCGCCGATGACCATCATC